>NW_020537511.1:0-15272 GCF_003426905.1 Ctenocephalides felis
ACCAGTGCAATTTAAAATAATTGTTATTTTTATTACATAGTATATAAATCTGTAGATAATTTGTAGAAACTAATTAGAAATATTAATATCTTTTGATCAAATTTTAATTTAAGGAACCTTTTTGTGGAGGAACCTTGATCGCGCCACGTTGGATTTTAACTGCTGCACATTGTGTAAGGAGGTACAGTTAAAAAGAAATAATAAATATGCTGCTCAGTATATAATAAAATAAATTATTTTTTCATTTTTATTGCAATGCAGTTTTAATAAGTATAATTTTTTCTACAAAGGCGTCTTTATGCAAGAATTCGCGAGCATGACTTGTCAAGACGAGAAGGTCCTGAAATGGAATTTAAGATAAGAGACTCGTTCTTACACCCATCATACGATCCAGAAACGGTTGATAATGATATTGCATTACTGAGGTAAGAAATGATTTGTATTTTTTTAATTATTGATCATTGACCTAGTGGTCAGAGCTATGGACTTTGAATCAGAGGCAGTAGTTGCATCGGTTTTCACTCGGAATTATAGATAGCAACATGTTCCAAGTAAAACTAGCTCTTATTGCTGCATTAATGAAAAAAATCCCATCTAACTATTCTTTTCTGGTTAATTTTAGATTGCCAACAGTTTTAGACAGTGACAGCGTCGGTTTTGCTTGTTTGCCGAATATTCAATATGGTCAAAAAATTACTGGAAATCTAGACAACCTGATGTGTGCCATAACTGGATGGGGAAAAGCGAATATAAATCACCATAAGGGAACTAATGTATTACACGAAGCTCAGGTAATACACTTAATTATTAGAATATAATAAAATACACTACATAGGCACTCTTTCCAAGTTCGGAGTTTTTGGCGAATTCCACATTATAATCTTTCTGTTCTTGAAAACAATGATTAATTTTTTTCTTAATATTTCTATTTAACCATTTTTAGATATCAATTATACCAGATAGAGAATGCCATCGCGCATATAGCGAATATCACATCACGCGAAACATGTTTTGTGGGGGCACCCGCGGAGGCACCAGAGACTCTTGTGCTGGAGATTCAGGAGGACCTCTCGTCTGTAAAGCACCTGATGGCAAATGGTTTATTTATGGTAATCTTTATAAACACAGTTGTTATTTATTCATTTTATGTTCTTCTAATATTTTTTACTTGCAGGGATAACTAGTTTCGGTGAAGGTTGTGGGAGAAGAGGCAAATTCGGAATTTATACAAAATTAACTAACTATATCAGTTGGGTTCATCAAACTATAGATAGATATAATTAATTCATTTATCAACTAATAAATTCATATTAAAATTTTTATAAGGATAATTTTACTTTTTTGAAACAATAAGAAAAGTAGAGCAGTCCTATTTTTATATTCAATTTTGGTTTGGATCCGTAAGTACAGCATTATAGGAGGTCTGCTCAATTTCAGCTCTGAGTTATATAAAAACCGCGTTATAGTGAGGTTTATTGTAATTCTAATGTTACAATTCGCGTCACATAATACGCGTTACTAAATAAAATACTGATTATTTAGTAAATTACTTTAAGTGTTTTGAAAGTTTGTTTGTTTCTGCATTTCCACATCTTGGGATGCAAATTGCCATTAGTGTAGGTTTCAGATTGATATTTGGAATTAATCAATTTTGTTTCTAGTTTTATGGTCAAGGATGTTACTTCTCAAATTTTGGTGTAATTTGTTCATATGCACCACTATCTATAGTTACCAAATGGTTAAAAAATCTATTTCTGGAATAAAGTCCTGCAAGGTTATTGAGGTGAAGTTCTCATAGCCTTTCTTTTGTAAATCCAATACACCATATGATAAAAAAATAGCAAGGAATGTAATATTCTTTATTGAGGTAAAGCTGCCTTCAATTGCTCTTATTGCCTTTTCTTGTAGATCCAATTTTGGATACTTGTGCTTAGTAACCCCAGGCAATATACCATATGATAAAAGAATAGTAAACATAGTAAAAAAGGTTATTGAGGTGTAGCTTCTACAATTGCTTTTCTAGTCTTTTTTGTAGATCTAATTTTGGATACTTGTTCTTATAAGAACAAGTATCCAAAAGTCACTATAGTGACTTCAGGCAACATGCCATATGATAAAAGAATAGCAAGGAAAGTAAAAAAGGTTATTGAGGTAAAGTTCTTTGAATTGCTGTTGTTGTTTTTTTTTTGTAGATCCAATTTTGGATACTTGTACTTAATGACTTCAGGCAATATACCATATGATAAAAGAATAGCAAGGAAAGTAAAAAAGGTTGTTGAGGTGAAGCTATTTTGGATACTTGTGCTTAGTGACTCCAGGCCATATACCATATGATAAAAGAATAGCAAGAAAAATGAAAAAGGTTATTGAGGTGAAGCTTCTTCAATTGCTCTTATTGTCTTTTGTTGTAGATCAATTTTGGATACTTGTTCTTAGTGACCCCAGGCAATATACCATATGATAAAAGAATAGTAAAAAAAAATAAAAGGGTTATTAGGGTGAATGACTTTCAATTGCTCTTATCTTTATTGTAGATCAAATTTTGGATACTTGTGCTAAGTGACCCCAGGCATATACCATATGAGGAAAGAGTAGCAAATAAGATAAGGGTTATTAAGGTGAATCTCTTTGATTGCTCTTATTGTCTTTTTTTTGTAGATCCAATTTTGGATACTTGTGCTTAGTGACCCTAGAGAATATACCATTTGATGAAAGAATATCAAGCAATGGTTATTGAGGTGAAGCTCCTTCAATTGCTCTTATTGCCTTTTTTGGTAGATTCCAATTTTGGATACTTGTGCTTAATGACCCCAGGCAATATATACCATATGATAAAAGGATAGCAAGGAAAGTAAAAGAGGGTTATTGAGGTGAATCTCCTTCAATTGCTCTTATTAGCTTTTTTGTAGATCCATACTTGTTCTTAGTAACTTAGGTAATATACCAAATGATAAAGCAAGGTAAGTAAAAAAGTAGTAATCAGGCACAATATCTATTGTTTCACTTCTTTCGATGGCGTAGATGGTTTTAGAGGGCCTTATGTACTTATATATCAAGAAATATGGAATATTTGTATCAAGAAATTGGAAAAATAGAAAAAAAACAGGCAGTCATTAACTGGATCAAACAATCAGATTGTCATTAAAATGTATTAATCAAAATATAGCAATTTTAGTGATGGACACAAATAGCATTTTTAATATGTAAATGTAAGTAAGTAATTAGATGACCCCATGAATTTAATATGAATATATTATAACATAATATGCATATAATATATTTTATTATTGTCTAGGTATGACCCATGGTAAGGTTTTGGGTTTACCACCCCTGCCTGTCAAACGCAAATATGGTTACCGTGTTTGTCAACTTCTGTAAGTGTCAGTTTTCATTCTGCAAACTTTCCCTTTTCATCATTTGATAATAAATAATTAAAAAATATGTGCTCGGTAAAGTAATTGTAAAGTGGATTATATATTAAAAAAACAAAGTTCAAGAAGTACGTATCAACTGTATGTAAATTTTTAAGGTAAGTTTGCAATTATTTAAACAAAAACAAACTTTGAACATTATCATGACCTTGCATATTGATAACTTGCAATCTCAAAAATGCCTTGGTATCAAAGTACATAAAATAACAATTCTATATTTTCCGTGCTTCTGTGGAAATAATAAATATATCGTGATTAAATCAGAAAAGCTTTTGGTAATGTCATTTATTTAATTTAATAATGAAGTGTTAATAAGTAATAACAAATACAAATTTTACAATTGTACAAAACAAATTTCAACTTGAAGTTAATGACTTCCATTAATTAAGAATAAAAATTGTATAATTTGTTATTGTTAATTTCCAAGAAGTTGATTTTGTGTTCTTATTTATTACGGTAAGAAATAAATGAAGTATAAATTTAAAGTCTTGAAATGTAAAGGAGAAACCTCATAATTAAATTAAAACTTACAATTCGTAAATTGTTTCATGGTTCTGTTTTTTCTTATTTTCATGCTTGTTGAAAGTAATTATTCAATATATCTTAAGTACTTAAAATTAATATACAGAAAGGTTTTCAATGTGGACTTGTTATTAACAAAGATGTATTGTATTTATTATTAATATTTATTATACATTTTCATAATTAATTTATTACTTGAGCGCTGTTGATTATAATCTATTGTGTTCTATTGTGAAGATTCCTTTTTACGGCTTGCAGAATCTTACTTGTCTCATTCTCATCCTACTTGTAACCATATACAGGTTTTTCTTAACGTGATATTATTTATTTAATTTGTGAATCTTTTATCTAATTTCTAAGAATTAATTAGGCTTGATTTAATTATAATATATGAATTAACCACTTTTATATAATAAATTGATACACATTATTGTACACTAAATGTTTAAAATACCTATAAAAATTCAATTGAAAGTTTTATAAACAATACAACAAATATTATTAATAATATGTGTGTATAATATATCATGTAATAAATAATCAAATCGGTTCATCAATGTTCATTATTGAAAAATTAATCAATTGCTGTTTATTCTTATTTATAGAAAACGTCCAAGATGTCTTTATCGAAACCAGTCTATAATTTCCTAGGATGGTATCTCGAACAGTTGTTCAATCATCCATTAATTACAAAATCAGTATCAAGGTAAGTATAACATATTTATAAATGCAATATATCTTTTTTTTTAAATATATAATAATTCACTTTAAACATTTTAGTGCTGTTATAGCTTCTTCTGGAAATTTAGCATCGCAGTTGGTAGCTGGTAATAGAAATATAAGTTTTGAAAGCATAGGATCATTTGGACTATTTGGGTAATTGTGTAATTTACTTTATTTTTTATAGTTATAAGTTATAAAAATAATAAGATTAATGGGTAATTTCATATTAGTCTAATAATTTTTGATCTTCTGAAAGCATATATTTACATGTGTAAAAGATATTTGTGTTTCATTAGAAACAACCACTTATAATAGAAATTCAAATTTAATTGGTATAATTCTCAATAAAAATTAATATTATTATCCTTATCATTTTAATATTGGAATTAAAAATACAGCATTTACAGAGTTATATCAATAACTATAATAATTCTTAAGATTATTTCAATCAAATTTCTTTTGAGTTTTAATAGTTATCTTAGTTCTTAATAACTATAAGGCATCATTTATTTATTTTTAGGTATTTAGGTACTTTTTATTATGTTATGATCTATATTTGAAATATAATTTTCAAAAGTTTAAATAGTACAATAAATTTATATCAAACAAATGGAGAGGTTTTGATTAGTCTGTATTTAATCATTTGGTTAACTCAATAAAATCTCTAAAAGTATTAATTTAATAATGTTATTTGACAAAACTTTATAATTGTAATAAGAATATGGTTACATTTTAATGAGAATTTAAATAAGATTAAGTTTAGTATTCAAATAACATTCCTAAATTATTACTCTTATAAATTTTATTGAGCTAACTAAGTGAATAAATGTAGACTAATCAAAACTTCTCCATTTCTATGATATAAATAATTTCTTTAATTTATTGAACTGATTTATTGAACTTAGTAATTTAAGAATATTATTTTATTATCATTTAATTTTATAGATTGTTGTTTGGTGGGCCTGTACCTCATATATTCTACAAATGTCTTGAAGATATACTGCCAGCAAATGGATCAAACGGACGAATTATTACAAAATTTTTAATAGAACGATTATTATACACTCCATTCTTCCAAATACTTTCCCTATACACATTAGCCAGGTTTGAGGTATGTCTTAAAAGCGATATATCTATTAATATATTCAATTATAATTTTAATAATATTATTTTTAGGGTAAATCTCATGGATTAGCTTATAATCAGCTCATGCATTTATTTTGGCCTGTGCTCCAAGCGAATTGGAGATACCTATCACTACTAGTATTTATAAATATTAAGTTTGTTCCACCTATGGTCAGTAGATTAAATGTACATGATAATGATTTTCAGAATCAGTTTTGAATGTTTTATTTTTGTTTTACAGTTGCGAGTTTTGGTTGTAAATTTGATTGGCTTTTTCTGGGCTATGTTTTTGGCAAATAAACGCAGACAGCAAAATGAGTCGAAGAAAACTTATGGTAAAAAGAGGGTCTAGGGTCAAAAGTCTTTGTAATATTATACCATAGGTATATTTATCTATCATATATAAATAAGGCTTAAGGGAGTCAATTATATTTTTGTACAAAATTTTAGAATGTTGGAAAGTTTTTTATAACCAGTGGCAGTTCAAATTATTATATTAAGCAGACATATATGTACATATATGCATTTAGGTAAATAGATTTTAATAATGATTTTACTATGTAAAATAATTTTAGGAATTATTTTAACAAAATAAATAAACTAATAAATAAGTTTAACTTTTCAATGACAAAATGAATACTATACTTCTAAGAAAAATAATTGTGCTTTATTATTCACCTATTGATATATTTTTCAATCTATCTAACTCAAAAATTAGATATTGGTGCTCTCTAAATACATAGATGACGATTTGATAACAAATATATCAAGTTGATGACAATTTATTAATAATGCATAGAAAAACTGCCAGTATAAATTTCTATTATCAGATGCCATTAAGTAAATCACTATAATTTTAAATCAGCATCTGCTGTATTAACTATAAATGATATTTTATATTTCGACATTTGATTTTTATTATTAAGAATGAATTTTATGAAGATAGTAAAAACAGCAATAAAAATTTTATCATAATATTTCAGAATGAGAAATGTTTGAAGTATACTTTCTACTTTACTTGAATCAAGATTACTCCTCAAAAGTGTTAGTTAATTTTGTAATTTTGTAAGCATTCCTGGAAGAAACAGTTCATTAAAATTTATATCGCTTCGGCTATGGAGGAGTACTTGCTTTTGACCCTATACAAGTTTTATGGAGGATTTTTCAACTGGAACTGGAATTAGCACAGATAAGTATTTAATTCTAATATTAATTATTTTTACTTGACTATGAATTGAAAACAGGAAACTTTGAAAATGGTAGATTATGAAAACAAATAGTGTTATTGAAACAATTATTTTATTAGACATATATTTACTTTATAAGTACATATTGATTACCATAAGATAGATTAGTTCATTTTAACTAAACTATAAAGTAAAATTAGTTGCCTTCATCGGCATAACTTCACATTAAAACAGTGGAATAAAATTTCACCATCGTCATCATTTTGCGATAGTACTCACTTAAATAATAGTGTCCATTAAATTTAAAAATATAATTAATCTTATATTATGGGGCGAATCAATTGGCAGATTCACAAGCATCGACCCAATCGTTGTAAACATCAACAGGTTCTGATAAAAAGTTTGTAGTTGTTTGAAAATCCTCCAGGCATACTCCTACAAGTTATCCTGGCTGTGTTTCTCCCTTTATCCATTGTAACTTCACAAGATTTTTCGTGATTGCAAAAAGGGCAATTGAATTGTACATCCAGAGGTTGAATTGCCTTACGTTTCGCTGGTGGCTTTCTTTTCGACTTGCGGCGTCCCATTTTTGTAAATTAATTTACGGAGAGTGCGATTTTATATTTCTTGCAATTTATTTAATAATATACAATAATGTTCTTCAACTGCAGTATGATTTTGTTTTTACAGCAATCGAGAGAGAAAAAGAAGACTTTGTATTCAATATTTACAAATAACCAAGTTAGCAATTTGACATAAATAAAAACATTGATCGTGAAGATAGCTGCATGCTGCATTCCTAGAACAGACTGTCAAGAACGATGACAGTTTCAGAAACACTGATCTGACTGAACTATGAGCATACCAACATACGAAAAAAATGACAGAAAGGAATATAATAATAATAAGGTTTATTTATCTATCTATTATTATTTATATATTTTTTGAATCTTTGCTTATATAAATAAGCATAATTAACTTATTAACTTTCTGTTTGAATTTTGCGCTCTAAATTTAAAGATTTGGACTCGCGCCTATCTTTACTTTTTTGACATCTGCATCTATGTTTCTTAGTGTTTGACAATTCGTATTCTTTTCCCTCTATGGTTTGACAATATTCCTTGCGTTTTGAAGAATGAATTTACTAAATAATTTAATGCATTTAACAATGTTCATTTATTAATATTGCAATCGTTTAAATGTTTTTAGTTAATTAACGTTCTAGTTTATATTGGTATTAGACGATGCAATGGTTAAAGTTAGAAATTCTACTCAACATACTATTTATATTAGTCATAAGCAATTTTGCAGATATAGGTGACCCTTACAAAATATTAAATATAGGTAGGAAAGCTACTTTGCAAGAAATCAGAAGGGCTTATAAGCAATTAGCAAAAGAATGGTAATTTATATAACGAAAATAGGATATAATTACATATTTTGTATATTAAAAAAATGTTTTAATATTGAAGGCATCCTGACAAATCAGATGATCCATCAGCTGAGGCAAAATTTGTAGAAATAAAACAAGCCTATGAATTATTGATTGATCCTGAAAGACGTAAAGCTTTTGATTTACATGGAATAACAAATGAGGACAATACTTTATACAAACAACGACATGATTACAGTCAGTATGGCAGATTTGCTGGAGATCCATTTGAAAATCTATTTGGAAGCCATGGAGGACGCTTTCATTTTAATGGACAAGACATGTCAATCTTTCATAAAATGTCGGTCACAAGCAGGTATAAACAACTCAATACCAAATTAATATTCTTATATAAAATATTACAATGAGATATATATTATAAATTAATTTTAACAATACATTCAAATATACTTGAATTGAATTTTTCAGACAATATGAACTTAATTTAGTACCAAAGAGTCATCAAGTTCCACATTTGCTGATGTTTTATGCTGACCTGTGTTTTTCTTGTATACAAGCTGTACCGATTTGGAGACGTTTAATAGATTCATTAGAACCTTTAGGAATTGTTCTAAATACTGTACATTCAAGCCATGAATTATCATTAACAAGAAATATTGGAGTTCATTCCTTACCTTGTATTGTTCTCTTACTAGATGGGAGTACTTTTGTATACAAAGATACTGTGTTCAATGTACAGAAGGTTGTAGGTAAATAATATGAATTATAGATAAAATCAATATTGGCTCTACTTCCATATTACGTTGTTTGCAGTGATTTTATTTAATATTGATGTATTATTTTAGAGTTTGTTAAACTGAAGTTGCCATACAAGCTTATTGCTCAAATAACTGACAATAATGTAGAACAGTTTTTGTCTGGCTGGCCAGACAATCGAGTTAGAGCGCTGGTGATGGAACCAAGACCACAGCCTAGACTTAGATATTTGGTAACAGCTTTTAGATTCAGGAAAACTGTAGCATTTGGGTAAATTTTAATTATATATGTTATTAAATATCTTTTTCTGAATATGGTCATAAATACATAGCATCAAGCACCTATTGACATTAATTTAAATAATTGAAACTTTAATAAAGTGCAATCAAAATTAACAAATTACTTGGCCACATTAATTTTGGGATTTTGGAACTATGAATATAATGGATTAATATGATTTAATGGTATCAGTTTCTTCATTCAATAATTTTGCAAAGAAATGTATTATTTATGTAATGTTTGTATAATTTTTAATACATTCAATTCTGGGTGACAAAATATTGAATAACTAATTATGGAAGTTCTTATGAAATAATAAATCAATTTGGCCATACCTTTTAAACATATCATTAATTTTCCAATTTTCAATTCATTTTATTACTATATATATTGAAACTAATTCTTTCTAATGCATAATTGTATCAATTATATTTTTATCTTACTGATAGAATATTTTGACTCCATAATTTATTTATGTGTATTATCTTTTACTAGCTTTGTCTGCACGGATTCAGATAGTTCAGATAAGATCAGGGACAGATACAAAATTAATCGTGCTTTGGACACTGTTTTGATGTTCAATGAAGATCATCATCATTCTCCCGTAGTCAGTATTACTATGTCTGATATTCCCACTGACACCCTCCGAGATGTGATTTCAGCAAATCAATATCTTGCATTGCCAAGATTGTCTGATCAACAGATTTTGGATGCACTATGTCCTGCTGAGTGGAACCGAGCAAAGAGAAAATTATGTGTAGTGCTTGTAACTGATGATGATAAAGAACAAGATGGATATAGAGAAGCTCTGAGGCAAGTTGCTAGAAGAGTTAGCGGTTCATATCATGGCAGAGTTAGATTCACTTATGTGTTCAGAGAGAAACAAAGGGCATTTGTTGATAGTTTACTTTTAGGACCAGAAGCTCCAAGAGATGAGTTATTGAAGTAAGTTTGTTAAACTATTGTTTTATTATTATTTAAATTGTTACTTATTTATAAGAACATTAACTGTTGAATATATGTCTAAATTGTATTTAAAACACAAATAGATTGGTCATAATCTGGAGACGTGATACAACAAGAGTTATGTATGATTGGTTTGATGAAACTTGGGTAAAAATTGATGATGAAGCTTATACAGATAATGACAAAGAATTTGATGAGGATCACCTTGTACAAGAAAGTAATTACAATAAGACTAGACAGCGATTAGAAGAGAAAATACAATACTTACTTCGAAGCACTGATGCCTTGCAATATGAAGCCGTTATTAAAGACCTGTTAGATGAGCATGCTCAAGGTCTTATTTCAAAAGTATTTTCAAAACTTGCACTCTGTTTGGAAATAGCAAGTGACCATTTAACTCATGAGCATATTATGCCAGCTGTGTCAGTGGTTGGAACTGTTTTATTTATTCTTGCAATTGGGCATTTTATGGCTGGATTAGTTAAAGTAAGAATTCTATTTCAGAAGTCCCTTGTAATGGAATTGTTTTTAGTTGCCCTATATTTCTAACATGTTTAATTGCTTCATAGGCTGAAGAGGAGCGTGTTCAACAAGAAAAAATGCAAAAAACTAAGAAACATAGTTCTTGTTCATCATCTACTACACCTTTGCTGTCTAATAATAACAACAATAATACTGTTGAGGATGATATGGAACCATCAGGTATAAATATTTAATATCCACTAGCAGTTTAGTATTACATGTATAAAAAATTGTACTTTAATCTCTCTCTTTCTGTACAACAATTAATAAATCAAAATATTTCTGCATAGATACATCAAGTGCATATAGAGCATTATATCAGCAAAGAAGATCACAAGAGTTGAAACTGCATGAGTTGTTGCAAGAAAAATATAATGGGCTAGTGCGCCTATTAAAACCAGGATGTAGAACCATAGTTTTACTTTGTGATGTGCAGAGCAGAAAGACTTTGCTGCCTGCATTTCATAAAGCTGTGTGGCCTTATCGAAGGTTTGCTATATATTCAATAATATACAATATTTGAAACTAATACTTATTATTGATTTATCATTAGGAATAAAACTCTTATGTTTGCTCATGCAACACTAGACAAATGCCTTGGCTGGTATAGATCACTACTTGAGATGTGTTTGCTTCGTGACATGAATGATGATGATTATGAAGGCCAGCAGTTCAATCATTCTGCCAGATTAACTAATATTAATCCCAGAAATTGTGTCGGCACTGTATTAGCACTTAATGGCCATAGAAGATACTTTTGTGTATATCATGCCATGCATCCTGAATGCAACGGTTCTACTGGCAGCAAGGTAACATTTTTGCTGTCGGAAAACGAATTTGATTAATATTTATACTTAATTATTTTTTTCAGAGAATGCAACGTATGTCAAGGTCGCTTAGAAGAGGCTATAGTTATTCTGATCCTGAAGCTGGTGCTGCTTTTTTGGGTTTAGATTCAGACACTTCAGAAGGATCATCTAGTGATGATGATATTTCTGGAGGAATTTCAAGGAGACACAACAATAATGACAGAAAAAAAGTACTTTTAGAAGAAAACTTGTTGGATGGTTTGCCTAATTGGTTAGAAAGATTGTTTGAAGGAACTACACATAGATATCAAGTTGGATATTGGCCAGATTTCACAGCCAAATAAAGAAAATGTGCTTTGTGTTCATGCATTTCTTCAATAAGCAAATTTGTTTAAGGTAACAAACATTATCAATATCTCTTGAGGTTTTATGATAGAACAATCAATTTGTCCACGTGATTCTATATTATATATATCTAAAGAGTCAAAGTATTTCTATGGTAGGAATATCAATATTGATATTCCTACTAATTGTTATAACCGACGAAATTTTTCATATTTTCATTATTTAGAAAACCCTTACTCGCTCAAAGATCGGTCTCGAATTTTGCTTGTATGTCTAAGCTATGAACAACCCACTTCTTTGGCGACCCGTATCTTGAAACACTCGTCGGGTATTACTTTATCTTTGTGTATATTATACTAATATATTATAATTCATAATTATAATATATATATATATTTATATATATATATATATATATATATATATATATATATATATATAAGTATTTTGTGCAGCCCAATCGTCGAATTAAAAAAATAACAATAAATAGCAATAGTTGATATTAAATATAAAAAGAAGAAAATTATATACAGACCAAACCAGGAAAAACACAAAAAAATTATATTAAATTTATTGAACACTAAACTTGTGTAAAAGAATATCATAACTAATATAATTAATAAAAGAGAAATTAAAGTAGCACATATTGACCTCCTATATTATATGATGTTCAATCGCTGTGCATTGTAACAAAACTGATCAAGGTTACGCGGCACGTGCGGTAGAGTGAGTGAATGCGGGGTGTAAGAAACAAATGAGGAATGAGAAACAGAGAAGGGATATAACGAACGAAGCATTAAGAATTACTTTTCATGAAATTTATAATGACTTTGTAACTATCATGTAAAAGATGAGAGTTTTCTGGTTTGGTATGTATATAATTTTCTCCTTTTTATATTTTATGTTTAATATCAACTATTGTTATTTATTGTAAAATGTTTTTTACATTACTGAATGATGATACACATTAAGTGTCGAAACGTTTAATGGAATAAAAAAAAATCTATTCTAATTTTTTTTAATTCGACGATTGGGCTGCAAAATACTTCAAATATATATCAACGTCGACAAAACTATCATCATATATATATATATATATATATGTGTGTATATACATATATATATATATATATGTGTGTGTATACATATATATATATATATATATATCATAAATACTTTGCGTTATTTGATGAACTTTCCTTTCAATTAGTGATGCAGAATTGAATGAGCATCACAAATGGCATAATTTTTTTTTATTTTCATATATCCAAAAAATTTAACAATTAACATTTGATCCTTTAAATAAATATCTCATTTTGAAATGTTATATAGCCGAATTTATTTCACTTTGATGACATAGCTGAATTTGAGAATATCGTCGTCATGGACACGTAATTTGTGCACAGGCAATTCCAAAACAAGTTAATGTAATAATATATTTCATTTTTAAAATAGTATCAACACTAACATGATACATTTTATGATTTAAATTACTTTTTATCATTGTACATCTTAAGAAGAGTGCATTGCACTTGAGAGCACAACCAATTCATTTTTATAATTTTATTGTATTATTCATATGAATGTTTACTCTTTTTGATGAACTTATTAAAAACATCTAGATCAAAATAGTTTAACTACATTTTATCCGCATTTACGAATTGATAATTATACGAGCACATGAGTTTTTCACTTCCAATGATTAAACTCATATTTGACCAATATTTAATAAAGTTTCAACCTTTTTTCGAGGCCTTCTTTAGATAGAAATATTAGAATGTTTAAATACGTTGATGTAATTAAGTAAACTAAATGTGGTCACTTTTTTTAATATAATATAAAAATTCATGTGTTGACAATTTCTGAATAAAAGCTCTTTGAGGGCCGACTGTGCATCTTCTATTACTAAAACTAAGTTTTCGCGTTGTTGGAAATTAAGCAAAAGGTAATATATTTGCAAATTATAAAAACTCGTCTCTACATAATATTCAGATTTGAAAAGTGAGAAACATATTCATATTTAAATTTTCAAGTTTAATTTAAGTTATGTTAGCTTAGTTTTTACTAGTAGTTAGTAATCATTTATAGAAAATTAGTATTAATACTAGACAAAATAATAACATAAATCACTCGCATAAAATAATTAATGATGCATGGATATATATACAAATCTAGTAGATAAATAATTATAATTTATTGCTTTATTTGTATGTGATTTAAATTTTGATTGAAACTATAACTTTTATTACATGTAAAGTGGATAATAGCTATAGTTATAGAAAAAACTAAATACTATAAAAGTGTATATTAAATCCTGACAATTCATCATACTTTATTTTCGATTCTAGTCGTTGATCATGATTATTATTAACATAACATACATAGATAAATATCAAGTTATTATATAAATTTTTGTTGTTCTTAGATCTTAAGATATAAATAGTTTAGTATAAGATTTTAGAAGTTCTTCTTCTAGCAATGCCATTAATGCAGGTAACACTCAAGTTAAGTAAAGGAAGAGAATTTTATGTCTTTGGCATATTGAAATTTAATTCCAACCAAGATAAATATAAGTTGTGATCTGTAATCGAAAAATAATTTCTAAAATTTTCTTGATAGAAATTTGGGGATCAGCAAAAATTTATATTGGCAGATAAGTTTGAAAGTATATAGAACTGCATTTAATGAAGGCTTATATTGTCAAGTTGCAAAACCAATGTAATAATACATAATACTTCTCAAGAATAATTCATAAGTGTTTTCAAGATCCTTTTTCATATGTGTGAAAAAAATGATGGTGAGTTTACTATTACTTTTTATATATTCACAAATTTAAACTGCATACAGACTCAAAATTTCTCTAGAACTATTTGGCAATTTATATTATAGATGCTAGATTAAATTTATTATTTATTGCTGATGTACAATTTAGGAATAAAATTAAATTATTAAGAGTGAGAAAAATATCTAGTCAAATAGCTAAAGTCCTTGCAGATCATTAATACTTCCTCAAGTTCAACAACTTTTATTTGTTAATATTCTTAATTGAATTTTTTGGATTTACTTTAAATCTTTGTTGTTCGAATTGTGGACAGTGCAAGGTATAAAAATATGCAAGTATATTATAAGATTTAATGTAGAGGTTAAACAACTGATTAAATTAAAAAACTCGAAAAATATGCGTATTTATTTAATGTGATTGCGGGAAAAAAAA
>NW_020537512.1:0-17353 GCF_003426905.1 Ctenocephalides felis
AAAGCTTCCACTGGTAGTAAATGTTATAGATCTTCTAGAATATTGTCATTAGAATTCACAAAACAACAACGAATACATTCAATTTAAGCGAAGTTGCGGTACATATACTCGTATAATTTTATATTTTAAATAAAATTTCACATCAGTTGCGATTTCACTATACTTATTATCATTATATTTAAGTCCCTATCATAAACAGTATTTTATATCAAGTTCTATATGTTGCTTTTTACGGACATGTAAAAGATATTAAAACGAATGAATAATGCATATATGCATAAAAAAGTTCATATACACCTACTTGGGTTCAAAAGATGATTTCATGCTCTTTCGCCTGTTAATTCATAATTTCAATTTTATACCGATGTAGGCGTCATTCTCACAAGAAAGAAATTTATAATAAATTTTATTCATTTTTGCACATATAAGTATTTAGCATAAAAATGAAAGTAAAAAAACAATATTTTTCTAAGTGTTTTTTTTATAAATTATAATTAATTTCCAAGTTTATAAATATTCATCAGCATGAAACTATAAAAATGCCAATAATATGTATTGAGGATTCACGCGATGGTATTAGGAATGCATTGGAGGAAAGTAGACGAGTACCTAGTTGTTCTACACGCATAAATAAAACAATAACAAATATTAAAACTTTTTAATCAAACATATAAACAATCGCATGTTAGTGATTCACATAATATCCGTCGTGTTTAGTATTTATTTATTGTAAGTGCGGCTAGTATTTAACATTCCTTTTACATTTATCGTCAATTGAATATATAAATTCTACATTAAAACATTTTACTACTTTCTTCCCGGCGCATTCATTTCTTATTGAATAATTCAAAGAAGAAAAATGAAATTGCCTAATAAAAATAATATTTGATGTACTATGAAGTATATAGGTATTATATAAATAAAATGTTTCTAAATAATGAAATTTAATCTGAATAACGACGTGATATTACCTCAAGATCAAAAAATTGTTGTTCAAAAATGTTAAAATGCTAGAACAATTGGACCATCAGAGGTGCCGGGTTCAATCCCGCTTTGAGCAGTAGTAACAAAAGTTTTCACGTGGAAATATAGATAGCAATATGTTTCCAAGTGAAAATAACAATGATGCGGCATTGCTGCATCAATAAATATCCAATGTATTACAGAAATTGTAATAATAATAATTCATCACACAGATATGGACTACTGTTTGGGTTGATCTGTAGAACCGATTAGTATTTACTCAAATCATCTTATAGGACACTTAATTGACAAATCATCTTATAGACACTTTGATTGCTTTTCAAAATAAAATTCAAAATATTATAATGAATTGAGTTTTTAAGAAAATAGAATTAATTGTTATTTTCTGTAAATGATGGAAATCAATGTAATAGCAAATACTGCTCATATTATAATACATAATAAGTTCCATGAAAAATAATATCTAAAGATAAAAATAAGTAATATGAACATATTTACTAGCACAAATAAAACTCTGCATTAATGCATTCACAAATTCTTGAGAATATGCTATTATTCATTTTATAATATATGGGCAATAATTCTGGTGTAAGGAGCAGCGAATCAACGAGTGAATTGGGGTGCTTTTCTAATTTGTAATGATGATTAGTGGATCTTGTTTTTATAAAGGTTTTAATATATAGTACATTCAGATCATCATGCAAAGTTTTATTGCTCACGTATCAGGGTGCACCATTATATTTGCTAGACCAGCCCCAAAGCTCTATTCCGTAGGACCAGATAGGAATTATTATCGTTTTATAAAAGTTCTATGTGAATATAACGATTGTTTTTAGAGCTCTACATTATAATTAAATATCAGTATAAAAAGCTCTCTGTATTATTTTTATAAGCAATGTGACCGATAGACGGACGGACATTCAGACGGTGAGACAAACAGCCGGGTTACCGTTTAGGCCATTTGAGTGCGAAAGCTAAAAACGCATAAAAGAACGCGTAAACAACGCTAAAACGGCGAGACCGTGCGATTAAAAGTTGAAATTTGCCGACAGAGAGAGAAGTTTGACAATAAATAAAGTCCGCCACCCAGAACGAATGATTCGATTTGGGACCTCGTAAAACATATCGAAACACCTCGCTCTCGTGATAACATCGCCGGCTCGAAGGAAACCAATAAGAAGGTAAAAACAAACAAGTTACAAGATACGCGGATGTTGTTTCGACGCCTATTGTTAACTATCGATAACTTTTGAATCGAATTTATAATCGAACTGAATCGACGTCCGGTTATCAAGTATTATTTAGATTTACTGAATCGAACCACTGCTTTAGTTATAACAAAAGTGTGGAAATTTTTTAAGCGTCTTGCAATTATAATGCCATGTTTTCCTTAAGATAGGTTGTGTACACTATGTTTGGTATAAACTATTGAAGTCAATTGTGCTGAATACAAATATCGCATTTAAAAATTTTCCAAAAAAAAAACAAAATAGAAACTTCGTTCTACGATACGTAACAGTAATAAGGAACGTTAATGTTATATGAAATGTTAAAAATTCTATGTAATCTTAGCGCACACTACTTATCTAATATGTGCTCTATAGGTCACTTGTAAACTAAATCATTTTATAGCATTATCCATATAAATTTTATCTTTATGTCTTGTCACATAAATTTTAATTTAATGCTAACAAAAAATCTACTAATGAAACAAAATTATCAATTAATATTAAAAAACTTTAAACTATTTTGTAATATTTTCACAACCAAACGCTCTATAAAATTTCAACCTTTCCAAATTACTGTAATTGCCCATAGTACGATGCGCATCTATGTAAAATACTCTTTTCTGACCACCAACAGAACCCTAAATTAAAAACAACTAGCACTTGCGTTTTAATTTTTGCAATAACATTGAATTGTTCTACAAGGATATTTAAATAGTTACTTTAAAACCAATCCTTCCAGAAAAAATATAAATGTTATTAAAACCTGCATGAAAAACTAAAAAAAAAACCATTTGATGTGCAATTTTCAATGCTTCAGCATCTTTTAGTGCGTTTTCCTCTATATATTGAAACCGTCTGGACCTGCCTTTCTCTAAAAAAAATGGCGCATCGCGTTGTCAACACAAATCTAATGTTTTTCTAACCAATAAATTCTTTACTGTATGTGTCATATATAAACAATTTTAACTACTGATTTTATAATTTTCTTATGAACTTTTTTGTGATTTCAGTAACATTCTCTATATATTTACATACAATAATATATGTTGCAAATATAATAGCCTTAAATATACGAATTAATTGCTATATATAACTATACTCTATGTTATTCACCTTGTAATTTCTTCTAAGAGTTTGCAGGGGTCCGCAGCATAAAACTTCACTCCGAAATAGAAAACAAACTGATCCAAAGTATTGCGCAATTGTTTTGATAATTTCTTCGCTGGATCGAGCCAATGCTGTAATAATTAATATAATGAGAAATGTTCATTTTAAAATAAGTTTCAACCTCATATTGATTAAACTATAAAACTACAAAAGCAGACATTAACTCATGCAACCACTTTAAAATCATTTTCAAAATATTATATAAATGATTCTAATATTATAAAAAAAGAAAAAATGTACGAAAAAAAGTTCTACAATATTAAATCAAAGCTCAGAAAGCTGACTTACAAAAACTAAAGACATATTGTTTATGAACACACAACAAAGTAAGAAAAGCACGTAAATCCTTGCGCAAAATGCTAACTACATAGTAGTTGAAGATTTGCTTAATTTCCCGACAATTAGATTTAATTATAGCCTACAGTAAGTCAGAAATATTTGATTTGTTACTTATTATCGTAATATTTGCTATTATTATTACTCTAAAAAACGTTAAATTGAATTAGACTTTTTAAAAAAAATATATGGGAAATTTGAGATAGTTCTGCATCTCTTATAAAAAGTAGAAATGATATAATTTGCAAACAATATTTAAAACATAAATATGAAAAAGTGTAAATTTTCATTATCAATTTCCTGGGTATATTTTAAAATTTATACGTGCTTCATAAAATATGAGAATAATTGTTATATGATTCGATCGATTATAAGAAAATACGTGATTAGTAACAAAGAAAGTGATTTATGTCATATCTCATATTTATCAAATGATTATTAGATGAGTATTTCAGATAACGGACGAAAAATACGTATTTGCAATGTAGAAATTCAAGTTTATTATAAGTTTAGTCTAAAAATGTAATCTAAAGTAAATATTCTATACACACTTATATACACACATCTTCAAGTAAAAAGTTCCAAAAATGGTTCAAGTAATAATTACTTAAACCATAATGTCATGGCAAGAATAAGCTATAAATACCATTTAAATATTAGTTTATGGTTAATAAAATTATTTTATTTTAGTCTAATAAATAATTAATGAGGGGCTTATATACTTGTATATCCATATAATTCAATATTACTACATATACTTTCTCTTGTAAAACTGTCGCATTTTTTGAGATGTGATTGCGTTGCGGAAATCTTTTTTGCAAGACAATCACATCCTACGTGTATGGTTATTTATAATTGTGAGTTCAGCAACTTCCAGCAAATTTAATGAACGGCTACTTAAGATCACGTAATGAACTGTTGTACTTTCAGTAGAATGGACGTTGGAATAATTTTATGCAAATTTAATAACTCATTCTTATAAGTTTTGAATCAATAATTTATGAATACCATAACGATACATCAATAACTCGATCGTAAAAATAAAAAACAAATCCTTATTAAGATAAAATACTTAGCAGCCCATGTACAAATTGTTTAAATTCTTTTCAATTTATTAGAGTGACTATCGATCGTCTAGCAAATATTTGTAACATAACAAGATCATCATATTACAAACTATTGATTTCAATGCGATGAATTTATGAAAGGGATTTATAACGCATATATGGTTTGAGTATATTTATTGTCTTGAATTCCAATAGCAATATGATAAAGATTTCCGCTCTACTTCTAAGATATTTAAAATAACAACTTATTCATTCACTAAAGTTTCTTAATAAAAATATTTCGGTCAAACCATTGCTTATTAAGAGGTAATAAGTAATAATCAATATACATGCAGATTTTTCATTTGAAATATTTTAAAACATATTAGGAAAAATTACCGTTTGTTCATTTTCATCCAAGTAACGTAAGCCAAAGTATGCAGTTTCCAACAAATTTAGACGTTCAAAAACAGCATCCAACAAAGATTGTCCTGTGCTGTCGTCCTAGAATAAAAACAAAATTATATAAAAATGTGTAGTACTAGATAACATATAAAAATATATAATATTACATAATATACGTATATATAACACTAGTATATATCATATTATAGGATACATGTGCGTTGTGTAAAAATGTGTATAAAGGTATACATTGAGAAGCGGCTGCAAGTTATCGATGAAACATGCAAGAAAAGCAAAAAAAGTTTTTAAGAATCATGAAATAATAGAAAAGTCAGCCATACTATATTATCATCATTAGGCCAAGAACACGGATTGATAAAAATACTGTATTCAAGTCTAACATAGAAAATGATTAACAAGATAAGGTTCGAATCAATCGTTTTTCGTGAATTCCAGACATTTCTTCAAATTCGTTAAATAAAATCTTTTGTAAAGTTCATCAAAATTATTTGCGAAGTCGTGACTAATAAAAGAGAAGGATAAGATGTTCTTTATTGCATAATCATCTTTTACATCATAAACACTTCTCATAGCAAAGATAAAACTTAAATATTTGAGAAATTTAATTAAGAAGTAAGAAGTTGAGTAATATCGTATAGCAAATTAATCGAAATAACATTAGAATTACAACCAGATAATACAAACATCGTACAGTTGCCGATGTAATTCCGCATGTTGGATATATTTGTCCACCAGATTAAAATGATATATTATTATTCTTAAGAATTATGATATCGGTTGACTCATTACTTTAATGCGTCATTTCTGCTGATAATTTTTAATTCGTCGTAAAACAATCAAATTAATTAAATATAATTTTAATCATTAAATCTTTAATTCTATACTCGAATCACATGTAACATAAGCCTGCAACAATCTTTTATTTTCATTTTAGTTCATTTATCGCTATCTGAGAAATCAGATACATTCGCATAACGACGCCTGTTCGCTCTTGACAAATGGTTCAGCAAGGTTTCGAATTTCAATAAACACGGCTATCAAATCTATAACATATCTCTCTAAAGGGTTCAGTACAAAATACACTCACGTGTGCACGAGATATATGCCAGGGATTGGCAATCAAGTGAAGTGGGGGATCGGAAAATTAACACTAAATCTACCAAGACCGGTCAAATTGACCAGACGTGAAAATACCATTATCAAACTATATGACAATTCTTAGAATATTAATACTATTTTCTTCATTCTTTGATATTAGTTATATTTTCTATTTAAGTTAAAAAAAAAAAGTATGTGCTCTAACCTAACTACCGCGGTCGGTCAATTTGACCGGTGGAAAATAATGCAATTTAAAGAGTTGTTTCCACTGAAATGTAGGTGCAGATTTATACAAAATATACCAAATGAACCAGATAAATTTAGAATAAAGTTCTGGATGGTATGTAAAATAAATAGTAATAAATGGGTTTCCCTATTTGAGAAATGACAAGAGAAGAGATTGTTCAATTCTTCAATTAGATAGTTCGTTGTTTTAAAACTGATACATTCAAAAATTTCATTCAATTACAGTGTTTAACTAGCTGTAAGTGGAATTCTGTCTTAAGGCAATTAGGGCATCGTGCCTTAAGGCAAATTGCTGGAACTTCCCGTACCAAAAATTATTATTTTTTTTTAAAAACGATTAACATTTTTGAAAAAAATTTACTTTGAAAAAATGAGATTTTTGAGAAACTATAAATTTGACAAAAATTACTTTTTTTTGAAAAAAAAAAATTTTTTTTAAAAATTTTTTTAAAATTTTTTTTTTTGAAAAAAAAATTTTTTTTTCTTTATTTTGACATATTGTGGAAGATCTTAACTTTCTTTTCAAAGCAATCGTACTGCTTTAACTGCATAGGGACAAATATAAAGCGCGTAAGCGCCGCGTCGCTGTCTAACGCATGAGCATTGGTACGGAACCCATAGGAATGTTAACAAAATGTATAATTATTGTTAAAATCTCTATAAAATATCTGATAATTTGATGTGCATATGTCTAATGATCATTTTTGACCGCCAAATGGCCCATTTTTTTACTTTTTCCTCTATATCTCCGTAACCGCTAGACCTACCTTCATGAAAATTTTATCGATTCCTTCATCTTGTCAATACAAGTGAAATGTTTTTAACTTCCCGTAGGGCAAGTTATAGTAATCGCAAAAAAATCGAAAATGAAAAATTTTTATATATCTTTACGTTTCAGAGGTTTCTGAACATTTTGGCATACCTTAGAAAAAATGGATGTATGTGTGTGTGTGTGTGTGTGTGTGTATGTGTGTGTGTATGTGTGTGTATGTATGTATGTGTGTGTATGTATGTGCGGATACAAATTTTCGTCGACGATTTCGGGAACACGGAACAACCGATTTGAATAATTCAAAAAACATTCGATCCGTATTGATAAGGAGACGTGCTGATTAGTTTTTGGCAAAGGCAGGTCAAGCCGTTCCGAAGATACGGGGCAAAAAGTTCCGAAAACGGTAACTCAGTTTTTAAGAGAACGGAGCGTCCGATTTTAATAATTCAAAAAACATTTCACTTGTATTGACAAGATGAAGAATCTATAAAATTTTCATAAAGGTAGGTCTAGCGGTTTCGGAGATATAGAGGAAAAAGTAAAAAAATGAGCCATTTGGCGGTCAAAAATGATCATTAGACATATGCACATCAAATTATCAGACATTTTATAGAGATTTTAACAATAAGTATACATTTTGTTAACATTCCTATCGGTTCCGTACCAATGCTTATGCGTTAGACAGCGACGCGGCGCTTACGCGCTTCGATATTTAGTCTCTATGCATTAAAGCAGTACGATTGCTTTGAAAAAAAGTTCAGAATTTCCAAAATATTTCAAAATAAATTTTTCAACAAAAAGTAAGTTTTTGTCAAAAATTTATATAGTTCCTCAAAAATCTATTTTTTTTAGAGTAAATTTTTTTAAAAAATGTTAATCTTTTCAAAAAAAAAATAATTTTTGGTACGGGAAGTTCCAGCAATTTGCCTTAAGGCACGATGCCCTAATTGCCTTAAGACAGAATTCCACTTACAGCTAGTTGAATTATTCAAATCGGACGCTCCGTTCTCTTAAAAGCTGAGGTACCGTTTTTGGCACTTTTTGCCCCATATCTTCGGAACGGCTAGACCTGCCTTTGCCAAAAACTAATCAGCACGTCTCCTTATCAATACAAATCGAATGTTTTTTAAATTATTCAAATCGGTTGATCCGTGTTCCCGAAATCGTCGACGAAAATTTGTATCCGCACATACATACACACACATACATACATACACACACACACACACACATACATCCATTTTTTCTAAGGTATGCCAAAATGTTCAGAAACCTCTGAAACGTAAAGATATATAAAAATTTTCATTTTTGATTTTTTTGCGATTACTATAACTTGCCCTACGGGAAGTTAATAAAACTTTATGAAATTTATTTTATTTTATATACATTAGACAATAAATCAATCATTATCTGGAATAGATAACTTTTTAGTTGTAGGTCAATTTGACCGCGCGCGGTAGGTATAGGTATACAATACATGAATTGTCGGTAGTGTTAATACATTCAAATGTAAATCTGAAGAATATTGTAAATTTTAAGAACATTATCTTTTTTTATTAAGTTATTTTTGAATAATACGTTTCGGATTTTCTAGAATAAGATTTTGGTAAAATGTTCAACAGTTATTACGAAAGTTACAGTTATTCAAAAGCTGTTTAAGTAAAATGTTCAACAGTTATTACGAAAATAAAATTTTCGCTTTCACTAAAAAATAATCAATACGCATTTCACTTGATATCTCTCAACCATACTTATAATATCAACGAAAAAACGAATCAAAGCGATTCCCATACAAAATCATTCGAACAGTTCTTGAATTTTTAAAATCGTTTCAAGATTGTGGTATAAGACGTGGATGATTTTTTTTTTCACTTTTCTGCTTATTACAAAGAAACGGTTTGACCAACCGTCGAGCAAACTAATCCTTAACAAGTTACATCGAATGACTTTTAAATTTTCGAAATCAGATCGTCCGTTTTTGAGGATACGTCGACATACATATTCTAGTCTCTATCGATTCAGAATGACTTGAAACGTCATGAAAATATAGAATTGGAAAATCAATTGTTTTGCGAAAATTCTCCTTCGTGAAGTTAAAAATATGACCGCTTTGTTCTTGGATTATTTGAACCCATATGACATGCATATGTTTTGAGATTGATATTCAGAATATACTTTTGCAAAACACTCTAGCCTTTGTGAGCTCTATTATCACAGGTAAGTGGTTGGAAATATTTTGTATCAAAAGTTTCTTGATTTAATGCCTATTAACAAACTTTAGAAAACTCGTCACGGTTATGTGATACATCCACTCATTATGAATATATAATATTCTAATCCACCCATCCACTGACAATGAGTACTGCTCTTGATGGCCACTTTCAGCACTCATACCGGTAATATCTTGGGTTGCCGACAGCTGCCACTAGATGATACCCCTATGTCGTTTGAATATCGAAGTTTTGAATGGATTCTGGTAGAGTTCGCGATACGAAATATTTGTTATTAATGGCAGAGCGTGAATGACACAGGAATTTGTAAATGATCCTCTACGTATCCAGAAACAATCAGATACAATAATATGCGTCGCAGCACAGGTCTTTTGATATACATATGAATAAAATAATATAAAAAGAATTAAATAAATATTTTAACTGGAGTTGGTTAAAAATTCAAGTGAAATATCTGATCTTGATAAAGAAAACTATTTTAAAACAGAGGTAATAAATACAAGATATACAAACATCACTGTAGATAGAAATAACACATAATAAAAGTGATATGCGGAGAGTTCAGAGCCCTGCTACAACAATGTTGCAAGTTCAAATCCTGATATCAAGCAGTCTAAAGCAGTCTAATCAAAAAAAGTCTAAGCGTCTAAAGTCTAAGCGTCTAAAAAGGATCTAAAACTTAGGCTGATAGTATTACAGAATTAAAGGTATTTTTGAGACAGTTTTATTATTTGCATTAAAAAAAATTAAGTCATGTATATTTTATATTGAATACAAAATGAATTGCTTATTTTTTAATGAAAAAAGCTTTTGTTGAAGATTGTTAATAAATACGAGGAAATACTGTTTTCATCATTTTTCTTGCAACTACAGATAAGTGAATTAATCGACTATATCGCACAACAAAAAACAATAATAAAATTTACAAAAATCATTTCAAAAATGTTAAACATTCTGTTAAATTAATTATATTATCCCAAAGCTAGCCTAAAGTCTTTTTGTCTGCTCAATGTCTTTGTGACCATTACTAAATATATAACGAAAACTAGTGGGGCGCATGGCATCGTGCCTTAAGGCAAATTGCTGGAACTTCCCGTACCAAAAATTATTTTTTTTTTGAAAAGATTAACATTTTTTAAAAAAATTTACTCTAAAAAAAATAGATTTTTGAGGAACTATATAAATTTTTGACAAAAACTTACTTTTTGTTGAAAAATTTATTTTGAAATATTTTGGAAATTCTGAACTTTTTTTCAAAGCAATCGTACTGCTTTAATGCATAGAGACTAAATATCGAAGCGCGTAAGCGCCGCGTCGCTGTCTAACGCATAAGCATTGGTACGGAACCCATAGGAATGTTAACAAAATGTATACTCATTGTTAAAATCTCTATAAAATATCTGATAATTTGATGTGCATATGTCTAATGTCTAATGATTATTGTTGACCGCCAAATGTTATTTTTTTTACTTTTTTACTAGATCTCTGAAACCGCTAGACCTAATTTCATAAAAATTTCATCAAATCTTCATCTTGATAATGCAAGTAAAATGTTTTTGAATTATTCAAATTGCTTCATCCCGATTCCCGAAATCGTCGACGAAAATTTGTATCTGAACACACACAAATGCACGCACACACACACATACACACACATACATCAATTTTCTCTAAGGTATGCCAATATATTCAGAAACCTTTGAAACGTAAAGTTATATAAAAATTTTCATTTTCGATTTTTGTGCGATTACTATAACTTACCCTACGGAAAGTTAATTATAAATAAATCAATTTATCACCTCCAGAACATTAACAATCGTCATTTCATTTCGAATCAAATTTCAAAAAAAAAAAATAGTTGCCAAATTTCCACAAAATTGAAAAAGTGCTCCAGCATAGTCACAGTCTAAACGCATTTGCAAATAATTCTGTGCGATATTTTCACTTATACTGTGCTCAGCTTGGCGGCATTTTCACATTTTTCAATAATTTTCACAAAATTGGAAAAGTGCTCCAGTACACAAACAGTCTAAACGCACTTGGGTAAACATTTGTACCAGAGTGGCGCTTAGACTGTGCTTAGCTTGGGTGATTTTTTGAATTTTTAGTCCAAAATTACAAAAAAATTTTTTTGAAAAAAATTAGAATCAAAAAATTTTTTTTTCCAAAATCAATTGTTTTGTTGAAAAAAGCAGAAAGTTCTTTGAATCATTTAAATCGGACGCTTAGTTCTCTCAAAAACAGCCATTTTTTTTAAATTTAGCTCTGTAACTCCGAAACCTCTGGGCCTACCTTTGCCAAAAACTAATCAGCACATCTCCCTATCAATAGGAATCGAATGTTTTTTAAACCATTCAAATCGGTTGATCCGTTCTCTCAAAAATTCGCTTTCTATTTTTTGCACTCTTTGCTCCATATCTCCGTAACGGCTGGACCTGCCTTTGCCAAAAACTAATCAGCACATCTCCCTATCAATAGGAATCGAATGTTTTTTAAACCATTCAAATCGGTTGATCCGTGCGCCCGAAAACGTGGACGAAAAAAAGCGGACATACAAAACACACACACACACACACACACACACACATCCATTTTTTCTGAAGTATGCCAAAATGTTCAAAAACCTTCAAAACGTCGAGAAATGTAAAAATTTTTGATTTCGATTTTTGGACGATTACTATAACTTACCCTACGGGAAGTTAATTACTGAAAGAGAGAAAAAATATGGTCTCAAAATTCAAATATCTAGATACTTTATAACTTATTGTATACCATGTTACAACAGAATTTAGTGTTCCACTACTGTTTGACAAAAAATATTATTGGATAATGAGTGATGATATAGCAAACTTCTTGCAGAAACCATAACGACTCCGTGCTTATGTGTACTATAGTTTTTTTGTTGACAAATTATCTTACTAAATTTAACAATCAGTATGTTTCTAAGACGAATAACAAAACGTAATCAAGCACACAACATCAAAATAATTTTTCAATATTATAAAATTTGTATTATCATACGAATGCAGATATTCTAATCTCAGATATATTTATATGTATATATCTATACATATATGTAAATTGTATCGATCTATAACCTTATCTATAATACGCAAGCCTATCATTAGCGACATGAGAACAGGAGCATTCGTTCGGCTTCTTGTTGCCGCAGATAGGATATGCAAAACCCAAATTTATGCCAAGATCTATCATTATTATCGAATTAAGCCAACGGAGCACGTCCGACAAAAAACGTCACGAATCAATCGTCAGATAATCGATATACTCCGAGACACCCCATATAACCGCAAAATACTTACGATCAGTCCAGATTTCTTAGAATAATATGAATTTTTTAAATAAAATAGACTAAAACGTATTGAAATTAATTACATAAATCAATAGAAATTTGGTTCAAATTCAAATCTTTAAAAAATATTTTTTGATTTTTTTACTTTACATAAATAGGGTAGGGAACACAAAGGTCCAATACGACTTTGAGCAATTACATTGTAAAAACCAACCCAATTATATTACAACAAATAACACATATCAAACAAACAACTGTCTGACCATGTTCAATAAATTTCTCAGGTAATTTTCTCATTGTAGAAATGTGTTTTTTGGGCTGATTTTCAAAAATTTGGCACCTGGTCATTTTCGCACCATAAACGGTGTGAAATGACATGGTCAGGTGGCATACAAGTCCATTGTCTTATTTTCAATTTTAAAGTGATTTTACGAAATAATAGCTTTAGCATTATTCGACAAATAATATATAATTAATATAACGAATAAATATAAGTTTCATGGACCCTTTTTTAGATAATAATCACCCAGAGATAATACTGTATATAACCCTAATCTGGTATTTCGTCAGAAATATTCATCAGCAGAGGTGGAATAACTATATATTTAATTTATCTCTTGCAAAATTGTTTTTTTTTAACTTAATTTACATTTTTATTTACTATTATTATGCTTCACACCTTTCTCAGGATAAAAGTTCAATTGATCCTTTTTACCCCACCCACGACTAAGGTTTTATAGAAGTTATATAAAAAACAGTCGAATCTAACCTAAAATTGACAATAAATTTTATAAAACAATTAAATAACTTATACTTAAAAATATATTATGGCCTCGTAAACTAAACAACGGTACTCATGATCAAATCAGCTAACAGCAAAAGAAAATACTTTTGTTATGGATTTTCAAATATTGCCATTTATCTCCTGATAGCGATGCCGTAAGAATCAAGGTTATGCAACTTTTTCCCTCTGCTTTCAAATATTGTTGTTAAAAAATTCTTAGCTTTACTTGTTTTTGAGATATCGGTGTTTTTTTACTTTTACCTTTTTACTCGCGGACAAAAATTTTAAATCTCACTATTGAATAATAGTCAAAACAGACTGAAATTATTCTACTGAAAAGTTATAACTGATATGATATTGCATCATGTTCTCCGCGCTTTGCATTTACACTACTTATCCAAAGATAAATGCAAAAAATAATATAAAGTGTTCAGTTTGTAAATATTAATAATACATATTTTATACATGTAATTACATATGAGATCACACGTGAGAATTCGGTTTGTTCCGATTTTTTTTAAGTTTTTTTCTATACGCGCATGTGCGTGCACTCATATCCTTCAGCCTGCGTACCTGCGTGGTTACTGCTCGAGATATATGTAATTACGTTATTGTTCAACTAACATTCCTGACCGGGGCAAATTTAGTAGACATGATATCGGTGACCAATTTACTCAAATTGCTTTTCATACAAATGAATTATGGAAGCAGATAATGAAAACATTCTACTATAATGAGTAATTTCAGAATCAAACAACTATTATACATTTATAATTGAAGATGCAATAAACCAAAAATATTCTCAAATCTTAAGGTATTATTATAAGATATGAAAACAATTAAGAGCAACATTTTTTTTTTTTTTTGAATTTATTTTTCATAGCAAGCTATACAAAGTACATTCAGAAGAGCAACAATATGATGAATGAATTGTAGGTGACTCTAGTGATGTCGATCGTTATGTGACTCTAGTTATGTCGTTACTAAATTATAGTGCTATGTTGTTTTGTGATCAATTTTGTCTTTCATTGTGATCCATTTACAAGCAAATGTAGTGGAATTTTCAGCTATATAATTTAATCCTTAAGTAGCATTTGTTATGTTCGAGCATTCAAAGTAATTAGTTGAAATGAATAAATTAGTATGATAATGAGTATACTCAGTGAGAACATTTGAAATGCCGATTCAACTCTCATTTTCAAAAGTGAGGATCTTCCGTGAATATTAAAAAAATCTTAACTTTACTTGTTTTGAAATATTGGTGATAGACCTTTTTACCCGCAGACCTTTGAGGCCCGCTCTACTCTATCTTAAGTGAGTTTACAAAAATTTATTTTTTAATATTGAATAATAGTCAAAAACATACTGAAATTATAATAATATAAAAATATGAAAAATTGATATATAACTGAGTAGAGTAAGGCTATGGGATTTAAATCATGAGTTCCAGTTCAGAAATTATAAATAGTTTTCGAAGTGAAAATAGACCTTACCTAGCATTGCTGTATCAATAAAAATCGATCAGCAATTACAGAAGTTTTGGCCAACCGTTGGGCTGCCTTTTGAAAAGCGACGTAGTTAAGTCATCACAATAGCTTTTATGACCTACTCTATTCGCTGTTCAAATAAAATCCAAAAACATTTTTAGACCGTTTTAGATTATTTTCTTCTCCATAAAAGTTGAACAATGCTGAATCTTCTTTATTTTTTTAGAGAACGTAACATCATTTTAGAGTGAATTAGTTTTATATTAAAAGTTATATAAATTATCAGCATTTGCCAAGAGTCCATCAGCTCTTTATCTGGATGACAGTGAACGTTCGCTTTCATTGAGGAATCACCGATAACAAATGAGAGGGCGTCTCAAGAAATTGAACCAATGTTGAATCGAATATGAAAAAGGTACGTGCCCTTAGTAGTCTTAGAAATAAATGCATCATCCCGGAGGGCTCTATTGTGCAACACACGCAAGCCTATTATGTAACATCGCTTTCGAAAAAAATAGTAATGCACAATGAGATGCAACACATTACACATTTTGGTTGCAATCTTCAAAATCGCGCTTCACCGTTAGAGCTATGGCATTTTAATCAGAGGTTAGATATTTGATACCCAACCCGGAAAGACTGATATCAAGTAGTAGTAACATCGGTTTTTACTTGCAAATATAAATAGTAAAATGTTTTCAAGTGAAAACAGCATTCCTGCGCATTGACGCAATACCCAAATAAAAATTAAATATAAAATATTAAATGGTCGAGACAAAATATAAAGAATTTTTGAGCCACTAATCTTTTTATGTGTAAACTATATTACATATGTATATCTAATAGCGATGAGCCCACGAAATACCATTCTCATTTGAAACTGTATTCGAGGTTTAGAACTTCAAGAAGAAATTTGATATGATACAGCTTGATACAGAGCTGACCGAGTTTGGGATCGAACCGGACTAAGGATTGTCAGCCCACGTTATTTAAGGCTGGCTCAAATATACAAATTCAGCCTCTGAAAAATAAATAACTTTGCCATCATTACATCATATATAATCCAGGTGTCATACATCAATCTAGGTATTGAAGTATGCACAAGTGCAATCACCATGTAACATACCTGATGTCTTTGATTGAAGCACACCTTCAGTTCGTAGGTAAAATTTAAAAATCGGAAATATGAAATACTTGAACTATCTAATACAACATGTGTCATATTAGACAATCTACATTCTACATATTACCTAATTATATCGATACCGAGCAATCCAATTTATTACATTTAAAAATAAACCATTCTAAATATATGTTTGTAATGAATCTAATTAATTACTTTGAAATATCTAAAAAAAACTTAATCGCTTCAAAGCTACTAAAACTACTGATTTTGTATCAAAGCTACTGAAACTACTGGCGTGCTTAATCAATTCAGTTAATTCCAATTAACTATAAATAAAATGCTATTACTGATGACAATAAAAGTGTACTCACTAGAAAACTAGATTTGATGATTTAATTTTATTCAATCCTATCCTGCAAATTCTTTTTATTTCTACTCCATAAATCTCTAGGCTGTATGATTTAAAACAGCAATTTCAACGTGACTTTACGTTCTCCTCATTTTATTCTTTTTTAAAACCATTTCATTGTTCGTTACCCTAAATTCATCGAGGCAACCACGTTATTAAGGTGGTGGAAGATCGCGATTTTATGTACTCAGATGAAGAAAAAAAACGATTATATGCACGTTTTTATTTGAAAAGAAATCACTATTGATTCTTAAAAGTTCTTGCCATTGTGAAGGAATAATAGAATGAATAATTGATGAAGATTAAAGTCTTTTGTATCTGTGATTTCGTGTGTACCGATATGCGATTTATTTTATTTCAAATAAAATTCAAATTAAAGACACAAAAGTTATTTTTTATGCGTTTGTTAATAATAGATGATTTATTATGCAAAGCCGCAGAAGGCATAATGTTTGTCTATAACATATGTCACATCTTCTATATATATAATCTAAGTTGACAATTATGTATTATTTATTATTATTATGTATGTATACATATTTGATTTGTATTGAATAAAAACAGTAACTCGTAATCAGTGGTGTTGTGCTAATATTTTTTTTGTTGGAACGCTAAAATTAAAAAAAACCGGTTCATAAACCGGTTCAAAAACCGGTTTTCATGTTTGTTCCGGTTCCGCTCGAAAAAGAAAAGAAAAAAAAA
>NW_020537513.1:0-24496 GCF_003426905.1 Ctenocephalides felis
AAAAAATGGAGCTACCAGAAGCATCAAAAAATGTATTAAGAGTGGACATGGTGCAAAATTAGAAGATAGTTCCGATATTGAGAGTACCCATGAAACATACAAGTTGGATGTGCATATTGGAAATGCTAGAATGATGGTATCAGGATCGCACCTTCCATCAGTACTCAAAGCCCAAAAGGAGCTGCAAATTTTTTTCGCCAGTAAGTACTACAATATCGGCAGGTGCGCGGCAGACGAATTTAAATGTATTATACCAATTACGAACAATGATGAAATCACACTTTCATGTCCATCACTGAATTTAATTAGCTATGCCAAAATCCAATTGGATGCAATTTTCACCAAGGAAAAGTTCGATGAAACGAATCTGCAATCAGCAACGATAACTGGCAATATACAAACCCTCACAGCCGCCGAAATACTACTTAAACATTTCTTCGATTCTGAAATGCTGTCGTGATTACATTGGAGTGAGATCCAAATTTTATCAGAAAAATTTTAGTATAAGTATGTCTCATATAAAGTCTTAAAGACTTTCAAATAAACATGAAAAAAATTGCATGTTTTTTATTTATTCTACTTTATAAAACTGTAATTATTTTTACATTGCACATAACTGCTATAGTAAATAAATTTTAATTCACTTATTCAGAAAATATCACATTACATTATTTATCTATTTATTTTTTATTTATTTATTTAATTTACTAGCCGTCAGTATAATATATGGCTCAAGTCAACATTTTGCAGATTTAATATAATTTAATTAACTATTAACTATTTTATTACTTATTTATTTATTATTTAATTTATTTACTATAAACTTATTTATATTTGGTTAATTTTAATTATTTTTTAATTTTATTACCTAATTTGTTCGCTGCAAGTATTTTTTAACTTATGTGCCTTAATGCAAACTGGAACTTCCCGTACCGTAACGAAATGATCGAGGAATATTAAACTGTTTTTTTATATAAACTGAATTGCAAAGTTGAAATTATTTGTTTAAAGTATATTAGAACTATAGTCAGAATTAAAAATAAAATCTGAATTATTTTTGAAAAAAAAATAAAAAAAAAGCTCAAACAAAAATTATTTTTTCCAAAATTAATTATTTTGTTAAAACAAGCGGAAAGTTCTATGAATCATTTAAATAAGACGCCATTTGTTTCACATTTTGCTCTGTATCTTTGAAATGGCTGGATCTGCCTTTGCTAAAAACTAATCATCTCTTCTACAAATCATTACAAACCATCTCAAGAACTCGATTTCTATTTTCTGCACTATTTTCTCCGTATCTCCGTAACAGGTGAACCTGTCTTTGCCAGAAACTAATCAGCAAATCTCCCTATTAACAGAAATCGAATGCTTTTTGAACTGTTCAAATCGGTTGATCCGTGCGAACGATCGGTTGATCGTTGGCATCGTGCCTTAAGGCAAATTGCTGGAACTTCCCGTACCGTAATGAAATATTCGAGAAATTTTAAACGTTTTCAAATATATTATTGCAATTACTGTAACTTTCATTATTTTTGCTATCTTGTTATATCTGAGCAAATCAAATGTAAATCATAAATCAATTTAGTTCAATCTCCAGAACATTAACAATCGTCATTTCATTTCGAATTCAATTTTAAAAAAAATAGTTGCCTAATTTACACAGAATTGAAAAAGTGCTCCCGTATAGTCACAGTCTAAACGCATTTGCAAATAATTCTGTGCGACAATTTCACTTATACAGTGCTTAGCTCGACGGCATTTTCAAATTTTTCAATAGTTTTCACAAAATTGAAAAAGTGCTCCAGTATATAAAAAGTCTAAACGCACTTGGGTAAACATTTGTACCAGAGTGGTGCTTAGACTGTGCTTAGCCTGGGTAATTTTTTGATAATCCAAAATTACAAAAATATTTTTTGAAAAAAAAATTGGAAACAATTTTTTTTTTTTCAAAAGCAATTATTTTGTTGAAACAAGCAGAAAGTTCTTTGAATCATTTAAATCGGACGCTTAGTTCTCTCAAAAACTGCCATTTTTTGCACATTTAGCTCCGTATCTTCGAAATGGCTGGGCCTGTCATTGCCAAAAACTAATAAACACTTATCCCACTCATTAATAATTGAATGTTTTTTAGATCATTCAAATCGGATGTTCCGTTCTCTCAAAAACTCGATTTCTATTTTCTGCACAAAAACTAATCAGCACATCTCCCTATTAATAGGAATCGAATATTTTTTAAACCATTCAAATCGGTTGATCCGTGCGTCCGAAAACGTGGACGAAAAAATGCGGACATACAAAGCACACACACACACTCACACACACACACACACACACACACTCACACACACTTTCTTACACACACACATCAATTTTTTCTGAGGTATGCCAAAATGTTCAGAAACCTTCAAAACGTCGAGAAATGCAAAAATATTCATTATCGATAACTACCCTACGAGAAGTTAATGATAATATTATATATATATATATATATATATATATATATATATTTACATATACATATACATATATTAATTTTTTTTAAGATTCATTTTAATAAAAGCTCCTCGGTCACTCAACTTTCCTCGGTTAGCAAAGCTCGCACCCACTAGTATTTTTCTCAACTACATTCCTTTTTCAGCTCCTAGAGAGCAGTAGTAAATCGTAGTGTATAATTTATGATTTTTATGATTTTACGTACAATCTTTTAACAATTTCAAGGTAATCATACATTACTATTACAAATAATAATTATAATAATAATTTTGGTCTTGTACTCTATTGTAATGATTAAAAGTACAAGATCTCTCAACCGTTACAATACAATTATAAAACGTTATTCAAAATATATAAAATTGATTATGCTAAACATTTGAATATTTTTACATATGAAAAATTATTCTTATGATTTAAAAATTTTCGTGAGCAATAAAAAGTTTAAATTATTGCTTAAAATATGTGTAGAAGAATTATATAATATTTTCACGATTCTGTAAAATTAATAATATATACTTAAGTTTTAAATTTTCTGTTTGAATCTAAATGCGTTTATAGTAAAAAATGTACATATTTATAGTAAAGTTTTTCTAAAAATTTCATAAATTACACTTGATAGTATAATACGCAATTCATAATAGTGAGACTTTAAGTTAAATTTAATTTTATATAAAAGTTAACAATTAAAACATAGTGTAAATAGAAACTTTTCAAAACACTTTGTATATTTTAATAGTTAAATCTAAGTTACTCACTTTTTTAATTGTATGGTTTCGTAAAGTACAAATCACAAATCTTCAGTTCTCGTGCAAAAAAAAAAATTGCATTAAAATAACAACACTAAATCTGTTTTAGGCTCTAAAATTTGCAAAAACTAACTTTTTTAACCCCAAATCAAAAAATGAAAAATCTAGGAAGTTTCATAGAGAATGTGTAAGTTACATAACTTGATCTATTTACACAGCACTAATAAAGCATCACAATAAATATCAAAATTTATTGTACATCAATAAACAAAATTAAACAACCATTCAAATATTAAGAAGATAAAACTTTTTTAAAAAAAACATGACATTAACGTTTTCCGTATATTTAGGGTCCTAATTCGAGGCATCTCTAGTACATTAAACATAAAATATTTAAAATTATTTAAAAATTCAAAAAACAAAAACAATTATCTTATTAATCAACAAGGCTTCAATTATGGTCATATTTACAAAATTGAACGACTATGTTTTATGGTTGATTAAGAATAAAACTCAATTTTATAATATTTGCAATATTAGAGACTTTATTTATTACTCAACCTAAGTGTTCTTTATATTTAGGTTTAGGTTAATTTTTGAAAATAAAGATATAATTCTACTTTACCAATATGACACTTCTAGAAGTTTTCTAGAATTTGCGTAATTTAAAATTGGGACTCGAAACGTATGAGAAACCTATTATTTTTGAAAAATATAACTCATTTTTTTATATTATTACTCTATTGCAATTATATTCTTTGAGCAATAGCTGTAAACTGTATTATTGTATGCAGTAAAATACGCAACTATGTGCAATACAATTTGTAATAATTAATAAATAATGACTACAGTAGAGTATTATATTAAAGAACATACATATATAATATGTATGTAATTCTTTTAGTAGAAATTATTCCAGAGAATCTTTATTTATCCAAGTGTTTTGAAATATAGTAGCACGTCATCTTCAGTGGTCATTCAAAATAGGGTAAACCTGATTAATATATAATGTAAATATGTAGATTAATATATAATGTAAACAGAGCCTAATGTTTCTTACCTTGTTGCCAATAAATAATTATGGACTGAACTGAATCTTATGTTGTAAAATTATGTGTTTTATAGAACGACCTTGGCACAACAAAATTATATATATATATATATATATATATATATATATATATATTTGTTTGTGATATTTTTTTGTACGTTATTACTATATTTCATTACATGCAAACGCCTTACCCTCAACCCTGGTCTAATGAAACAAAATTAGTATATTTTGATACTTTCATACAGTATAGCAGTAGTAAATCCTTATTCTTCATTATACTATTTAGAATTATAAAATTATCCCTCTTGCATCCTGTTCTTAAATGCATCATCGTACAATTAATCAATATTTGTAAGAAACTCTGATCACTTGTACCCAGTTCAATTCCACGTGCGAACCAATTGATTGGTTGACAAATGCAATGGCAATTGATTGGATCCAAAAATCAGAAAAAATCATATTATAATATAAAACTTGTTATATTAGTATTCACAAAATATCAACATATGTAACTAATCAGCATCCGTATGAACTCAACAATCAAACAAGTAATTTATTTCAAATATACAACTAAAACTATCTATCATCTTTTTAGTATATTGTTCTGCTACAGCCAAATCTAATGATATCTGGATCTTCGACATTATAAATAAAAAGTGTAATTTTTAACAGAGTTTGGTAGCGTTTTGCTGAACCACGTCTGTATTTTATGTTACGTAGTTATAGAATTTATTAAAACTTTCCTTCGATAATTCAGGTTGTTGGGTTATAATTTAACCCTTGTAGCTGTGGACTGTATCAAATACAGATTTGTTTGTATATTATGTATTTGTTGCAGTTCTAATTACAATCACTGATTTGTTACTAAGTTATGATGAAAGAAGAAATATTTATTTTTATTGGTTATTTACATGTTGTTAAGCGGACTTTACTTTTTGAAATGAACAACTAGTTCAGTTAAAACACTCCGCTATCCCCTCTACCAGGGGTAGCAACCATTCCGTATAAAGCTTAATGTCCGAAAGTTTGTCACCTTCATGGACAATATAATAAAATGAAAAGACATTCGAACAACGTCCTCTTACCATAATTCATGTTATGAATTAATCGGCCGATGGTCCTTCGAATCAGATGTGATTACCAATTAACAAATGACCATTACCACTATTTTAATGTCGTTGACAAACTCTAAAGTGATTTATCAAAATATGAATAGCCGTTTAGGAGCAGTTTAGTGATAACACACGTACAGAAGATTATACATATGATTTATATATATATATATATATATATATATATATATATATATATTTATATATATCCGTGTAAACATACACACATATATCGACTAATTAGTGTGTTCTCAATTAGTGTATAATTTTTGCACAGCGTGATAGAATCGTAAATAAAGTATATTAGTGGAGACACGGTGGAGACGATGGTGTTGGGGCATGTGATCGTCGTGTATGTATATAAGCGCGTATCCTAGTAGGTCAAGTATCGATTGTAGCTCTATAGTGGTGAAGTAATACGTTAAATGGTTCTGCGTAAACTCTCACACAGCCCTCTATTACGTACATACACATCGGTATAAACAAATATATATACATATATATATATATATATATATATAATATATATATATATATATATATATTAGGGTGGTCCTCAAAATGGTCGTTTTTGAATTTCCTTGCTCCCAGGGGCTCAAATGGTTCCAAATAGAGAAAAAACAATTCTCTGAAAGTTTTAGCTCTTAATATTAACTTTTAGATAGAGCGCAATTCAATCAAACTTCGTATGGAAAAAACATGGAAAAAATTTGAAAATTAAAAAAAAATGTTTTAGGTATAGCTTAGCGACAAATGAATGAGTTTTATTCATTCATTTGTTCGCTAAATTACATCTAAAAAACATTTTTAAAATTTTTGAAATTTTTTCCATGCTATTCCCATACAACACTTTGATTGAATTGCGCTCTATCTAAAAGTTAATATTAAGAGCTAAAACTTTCAGAGAATTGTTTTTTATCTATTTAGAACCATTTGAGCCCCTGGAAGCAAGGAAATTCGAAAATGACCATTTTAAGGACCACCCTAATATATATATATATATATATATATATATATAAAGTAAATAATATATATATTTAAATATAATTTAAATATATATATATATATATATATATATATATATATATTTAAAATCATTATAAAAACTTCTAATTAACAACAATTGTTCTTTGCCTCAAAAGAAGCTCATAAAAACAAATTAACACACATTTTATTAGAAAATTTTTTAGTGACATAAAGTGTTAGTGTTTAAATCAGTCATGATAATTAGTTCTGCTTAGACGTAAAACTTCTTTAGACGCGACTAGGGTGTAAATCCGTACAAATGCAACGTAAGTGCGTTACGGCAGAAAAGAGTCGATAAGATAAGAGTCGAGTGCCAATGATTCGTCATTCGCTCTCAATGATATCATTTCTATAGATAAATAAACATTGTAAAGTTAAATCGTAGTACAAATCTTGATTTAATGAAAAATGCCTGAATCAGAAAAATATGTTTCCCCGATTTTTGAAAATATTGATTAATAAGATTAATGATTAGTAAGTTTATTGATTAAAAATTATTTCTATATTATTCGTGGTTTCTATAAATCTTTGAAGTTATTAAAATGGAAAATATTTCTTAGGCAAGGCAGATGTTACAGCTGTTCAAAGAATGAGATTATATCACCATCGAAAAAGTGAAGAAATACAAGCAGTCAATAAATGTATGTTAATTTTAATTACATGAGGTTTTTCAAACACAATTACATTATGAGTGAAGTTGCGAAAACAATTATTGTTAAGGCATTGTTTAACATAATCCACTGTGAGAAAAAATAGTATAGAATTTATTAATCAGCAATTACTTATATTTTCTGAAGGTTTATTTCTAAATGCTGATTACAATGACAAACCGATCATGCCATATTTGAAGTATCACTTCAATTACATTGTTTTGAAATATTATACATATTTTTAATGCTATGGTGCTATTTATATATAATTTATAATAAAAATTGCACCATTTTCTACTTTTCTTAAATATATCGTTTACTTCAATCTTATCAAGATAATGTTTCTTGACATATGTCCTGAAGATGGAACGTATTTAGTTCCAAAACGCCGATAGTACATAAAGTAAAAAAAATGTTCGAAAAAAAAAAACAATAAAAGTCATGGCAACGATCTCTTATGCTTGTTCTCGGTATTGAAAATATTGAAAATGTTCATCTATTTGCCTTGAAATTAGGCGTATTTCACATATAAACCAACAAGGTATAATGTTATGATAAAAGAATTTTAGATGGTGCAGTTATCATAACATTATACCTTGCTTGTTTATATATAAAATTCGCCTGATTGCAAGGCAAATAGATCGACATTTTCAATATTTTCAATACCAAGAACAAGCATAAGAGAACGTTGCCACGACATCGCTATGTCATAAGCTCTGTTACTGCATACATTTTATCATTCATTATTTTTTCATAAATGTAATCTAAGTGTTTATATTTGGGCGACAACCTGTAAATACGTTTAAAGAAAAGAAACAAATATAAACAAAACTTAATCAAAATGTCAGCTTATGCGGACTCCATCTTATATTTTTCATTTTTATGACATAAATATTTTGAAATTGAATTTCAAAGTTAAAATGATGTATTTCAACTATATAAAGGAATTATTGAAATTTTGAAATTTTGATATTTTTTAATTTTTTAGTGTTTTCAAGGGCTCAAATAGTTCCAAATTGATTAAAAACAACTCTCTGAAAGTTTTATCTCTTAATATTTAACTTTTAGATAGTGCGCAATTCAATCAAACTTCGTATGGAAATAGCAAAAAAAAAATTTGAAAATTAAAAGAAAAAATTTAGGTATAACTTAGCGACAATTATGAATAAAACTCATTCATTTGTTTGCTGAATTATATCTAAAAACATTTTTAAAACTTTTGAAATTTTTTTATGCTATTTCCATACAAAACTTTGATTGAATTGCGCTCTATCTAAAAGACAATATTAAGAGCTGAAACTTACAGAGAACTGGAATCATTTGAGTCAATTTGGAACCATTTGAGCCCTTGGGAGCAAGGAAATTCGAAAATGTCCATATTAAAAACCACCCTAATGTATATATATATATATATATATATATATATATATATGTGTGTTCATTTAGCTAAAATACCTGCACTTAACCCGTAATTAACCTGCACTGCCTACTCTTTTTAAGCGCTTTAGATATTTATTAGGTACCCAAGGCAATCTAAAATCCTATTAGGTAATTTAGGTTACTAAATTTCCCCTATCTATCTCTTGTATCTCTATCTCAGATAGAACTTTTTTCTCTTAGAGCTTCAAGAATTTTAAACCTTTCCAAATTCTGCCACCTGTATCTACCTTTCACCTATCCAAAGAGTAAATATAAGTCATTTAAAACCTTGCCCTATAAATATAATGATGCATATCTGAAACGCAATATGTACGTACATATGTAACCGTATTATCTGATACTTGAGTAACATGAATCTAGTTTGATTCCAGGCCGAGATAGCGGTAATGAATCCTCCTAGATCTTTCATCGGGGGTTAATTGAGGTTATGGAAAGCTATTTGCATGTATTAGCGCCGACGACTGAGACGTTGGCAACATATGACTATTCAAACACACATATCACTTGGTACGGTACTCATTATATATTCATTAGGATGCAATAATTATACATCTGAAGGTAACTGATGAGAACATTTCCGATTTTGTATGACAGGGGAGTACCACAAGGTTTCGGGATCGAATTGCGTGATATGTGAAATCTGATATCAAGCAGTAGTAATATCAATTTTTAATTCAAAATATTGATCTTGCATATGTTATTTTCAATTAACAATGCCCTAGGAGCATTACAATATCACACAATGTGATAAAGGACAACTGTTGGGCTGTCCCAACAATCTCCACCAGCAATATATAAACTGTTATCATAACTAATTGGACTAATGGTTAGGAAAAGGTTAAACCCAATGGTTAGGAATAGCACAACCTCCAAATTGCTTGGTAATTAAAATTATACCAAAAATTGACTGGAGCATTGTTAGTAACTGATGAGAACATTTGCTATTTTATGTGACAGAAGAGTACGACAAGGTTTCAGGATCGAATCATGCTTTATGTGCAATATGATATCAAGCAGTAGTGATATAGATATTTCATATGTTTTTTCGTTTCAAAAGCCCATTCGAGCATTATAATATCATCACAATATGATGAACAACAATCATTGGACTGTTCCAACAATATTCACCAGCAATATATAAACTGTCATCATAATTAATTTTACTAATGGTAACTGGAAGGTTAAAACCCAATGGTTGGGAATAGGACAACATTGGGAAAATTCTACAAAAAATACTGAATATTTTCTCTCAAATGTTCAACAAAATTTATTTTTGGAACCTTATTTATTTCTTCATATATTCTTAGAACAGAATAAATAAAAGGCGTTAGATGGCGGACCCTGTCTTCTGAATTTGCTTTTATCACACGCGTCTTAAAGTACAGCCACCGTCAAATTTAATAAGAACTATTGGTTCTCCAAATTGCCGAAATTATCTCTCACTACTTCAAAAACAATTTTGGAAGGCTTCGTCTTGAATTAGGACGAGGCCTCAATATGAATCACATTATATTTAAGAAATTTACTACTATTAACTTGAACGTATGTTTAAGCTAATATTGGACCTGTCGCCTATTGCTTATCATAGATAAACAAGCATAAGTACGGCCGCTTTTGACAAGGGCAAGTTATAGTAATCGCAAAAAAATCTAAAATGAATTTTTTTTATATATCTTTACGTTTCAAAGGTTTCTGAATATTTTGGCATACCCATAGATAAACAAGTATAAATACGGGAAATGGATACGGGGCAAAAACTGCCGAAAATGGTAACTCAGTTTTTAAAAGAACGGAGCGTCCGATTTTAATAATTCAAAAAACGTTTTACTTGTAGTGACAAGATGAAGAATTGATCAAATTTTCATGAAAGCAGGTCTAGCGGTTTCGGAGATCTAATGAAAAAAGTAAAAAAAATGCCATTTGGCGGTCAAAAATGATCATTAGACATATGCACATCAAATTATCAGATATTTTATAGAGATTTTAACAATAAGTATAAATTTTGTTTACGTTCCTAAGGGTTCCGTACCAATGTTTATCCGTTAGACGGCGACGCGGCGCTTACGCGCTTTGACATCTCGCGTCTCTATGCAGTTAAAGCAGTACGATTGCTTTGAAAAAAAAGTTCAGAATTTTCAAAATATGTTAAAATAAAGAAAACTTTCTTTTTCAAAAAAAATTTTTTTTTAAAAAAAAATATTTGTTTCAAAAAGAATTTTTTTTTCAAAAAAAAATTTTTTTTCAAGAAAAGTATTTTTTTGTCAAATTTGCAGTTTCTCAAAAACCTAATTTTTTCGAAGTAAAATTTTCTCAAAATTGTTAATCGTTTTTAAAAAAACAATAATTTTTGGTACGGGAAGTTCCAGCAATTTGCCTTAAGGCACGATTATAGCTTGTCAGTAGAGTTCTTTTTTGTTTAAACCTAAGTTGCTTGTCAATAGAGTTCTTTTTTGTTTAAATTTCATTTGCTTGTCAATAGAGAACTTTTTTCTAGAATTCACACTAAAGATGTTTGTTGAGTAGAGATCTATTTTTGAGTTTAATTAATCGTAATTTGTTTAAGAGCTTTTTTTTAATTCAAACTTGTTTGAAGTAAACTCGTTCTTTCCTTATTTAAACTTGATTTGCTTTTCAGTACAGTTCTTTTTTGGTTAAAGTTCCACTTAACTTGTTTGTTCAAATTTTAGTTTGCTTGTGAGTAGAGTTCTTATTGAGTTAATATTCAGATTGCTTGTTAGTAAAGTTATTTTTAAATCGTCGTCTAGAACGACACTCGAATACAGAGGTCCTTATGTAAATGTCGCCTACAGACGACACTGATTGTTAAAGTTGTAAATATTATTTTTGAATTTGGTCTAAATAATAATCGTCAAATTTAACTTTATTGTTAGACTAATTCTGCGGAGATTTCTTACAACAGAAAATTTTAACATATTCTAAGTTACATACAGGGTGTATAATATTAAGTCAATAGCTTCATATATTTGTATCTATTGAACTGTTTCATAAAAAAAAGCTTTTTTCTGACCAAAATTTTGGTTTAAAACTATCCTTACCAATTTTTAGTATTCCATTATGAAGGCACACCACTAGATGGCGACATAATTAATTATATTTCTAACACAGGCTGTCTTAAATCTTAACATCAAATCGAAACAGGGTACATAGTATCATGCAGTATATTGACTTTAACCGTCTTGAAAAAAATAATTTCTAATTGTGTCATTTTTGGGTTTTTGAAGTAAAACTTCTTTAGGCGCAACTAGGGTGTAAATCCGTACAAATGTAACGGAAGTGCGTTACGGTCAAGTCAAGTGCCAATGATTCGTTATTCGCTCTTGATGATATCATTTCTATACGTGTCGATTGTGATTAGACGTCGCGTACGTGAATAAAGATCTGTTATTGTTTGCGTACCGGAATCAACGTTGTATGCGTACCAATATCAACAAGGAAATCGGCATAGATTGATAAACATTTCAAAGTTACTTCGTAGAACAAGTCTTGATTTAATGAAAAATGTCTGAATTAGAAGAATATTTTACCCTGTTCCTTAAAAATAATAAAACAAATTAATCATTTAGGCCGTGTACTAAACGTAAGTTTATTCATTAGAAATTATTTCTATATTATTTGCAATTTCTATAAATCTTTAAAGTTATTAAAATGGAAAATATTTTTTAGGCAAGACAAATATTACAGCTGTTCAAAGAATGAGATTATATCGCCAGCAAAAAAGTAAAAATATACCACCAGTCAATGAATGTATGTTAATTTCAATTACATGAAGTTCTTTCAAGCACAATTACATGATGATATAATAATAATAATAAATAAATATATTTCAGTAAATATATATGTGTACATAATATTTCTTATTTCGGATTTTTACCCGTAGGTATATCATCCCTCATATTTGTTCTATCAATACAATAATAAGTATTTCAGATATACAAGTTGTGACATAATTACATGATGAATGAAGTTGTAAAAACAATATTTGTTTAGGCGTTGTTTGATATAATCCACTGTGGAACGAATAATATAGAATTTATTAATCAGCAATTATTTATTTCTCTAATAAAGATTCATTTCTAAATGCTAATTACGATGACAAACCGATCATGTCATATTTGAAGTATGATTTTAATTACGTTATTGTTTAGAAATATTATAAATATTTTTAATGCTGTTATAAACATATAATTTATAATTTATCATTATATAAAAGTGTATAATGATTGACACTAATAAATGTGTGCATCACGAGTGTTACCATAATATTAATAAACATTATTCAAAATTGTTATATGATGTATTTATTTTTAACTCAAAGGCCATCCTGTACGATAACAAAAAGTTTTATATATGTACAACAATTAAAACTATCATTTTTTTCAATACATAGGTCTGATATAGCTAATAAGCATATCTGGTCCTTCGACAATATAAACAAAGTATGCTAATTTAATAGAGTTCGGCAGCATCTCGATGGATCACGAACTTCTATACATATTTTTATTCTATCTTGTGAGCATAACACCGTTTGACGTTAAGTTCTGGGACTTAGCACTTAGTTTTCTACCCAAAAAGAGAGTTGTTCCCCAAGAGTTTATTAAGATCTAAAAAAGTTTGTTTACGATTTCAGTAACCTGTCCTAAGGGCACTTTATCAATCCATCCCCGCAGCATCAAAAATCGAGTGATGTAATTAATATTAAATTAATTAATAATATAATTAATTAGTCAATCAATCTTACCCTCCGGCAACTAGTATCATCTGCATATTAACATCGTCGTGTCCTGTTTTGGCGTTGTCAAACACAGCTGCCCTTTCTTCGTCCAATTCAACACAGCAGAGTTTCTCAAACTTTCAACCAAAACTAATTCTAATTCACTAAGATCGATTTGGAATCGACGATGTCTTTTCTCACAACCGCTCGGAAATATTTTAAAATTATTTCGTTTATTTTTATTAGTTGTACATTGTTATTGTCTATAGGCATTGCTTTTAGGTTCCTCATCTTGGTGTGAATTTAGAATTGATATTTAGAGGTATTTTTGTTTATTTATTATTGCTTTTAGGGGTTTATTAGGTTTATCTGGAAATAGATAATTGATTTATATGTTATAAGTTGGTTGGGTAATAAAATACAGTTTTTTTTAATTATTTAATATAAATAATAAATAATTTATATTATTTAATTAAAAAAGACTGCCAACGCCCATCAAAAACTTTGGATTTTTTTCAAAACTGAATTTACATCCCAAATAGGTTGTTACATCGACTTATTACAAATAAGTATAGTTTTGCATCAATAATTAAATCAATATTAAATTTGTGTCTTTTAATTGTGAAAATGATACATTGTGCAATATGTGGTGGTCATTTTTTTACTATTGCGCTATAAAAATTAGGGTAGAGCGGGGCTTAAAGGTCCACGGGTAAATAAATATGGTTTTGCATCAATAATGAAATCAAAATTAAATTTGTGTTTTTTCATAATGAATTGTGCAATATATGGGGGTCATTATTACCATTGAACTATAAAAATTAAGCTAGAATGGGGCTTTAAGGTCCATGGGTAAAAAGCTCCATCGTTATTTTCTCAAAAACAAGCTGAATATAGGCAAAAGTTGTATAATCAGTTATTACCTTAATTCTTAAGACGTCGCTATCAAACTGAATTGTTGCAATATTCATACCAAAATTATCTTTTTTGTTTGTAGTTTTTGGTTTTGAGATCGAGATGAGAACAGCATTATGATACCTGAATATATTTCTTAGGTATACATTATTTAATTGTTATATAAGATGCATTGTTTTTTTCAAGTTCGATTCAACAGTTTTTTATATAACTTCTATAAATGCTTACACGTGGGTCCAACTGAACTTTTACCGTGTTAAATGTGTGTACAATAATAAATAGTAAATAAAAAAGTAAAACAACAATGTTACTTAAAATTAAATTGATTAAATTACATTAAAAAATATTCCAACTCCGCTAATAAATATTTTTTTGAAGTACCAGATCAAGGTTATATACAATAAAATCTTTGTAACAATATTCTCATAAAGTTTGTATTTCACATTGGATAAATAATGTAGCTTTTCGTAAAATCTCTTTAAAATTAAAAAATTATATTTGTTTTTACAATAGATGTCTTTTTTTACCCAGTTTCACCCTATTAGGTAAAAAGAGACTGATGACAAATTTTAGGAAAATAGCTAAATCATCATTAGGAATTATTTGGGAATTTTACTGAACATAGTTTGATAGTTGTTTGTTTGATACGTTTTAGTTGTTGCAATGTAATTCATTTCGTATAGACAGCATTATTACTGAAAGTCAAATTGGACATTTATGCCCTACCCTACCCTATATTAATAATTTAATATAATGTATGTCTTGTATCTTACATATTTAAATAAAATACTTCTAGTTTATTGATTTCCCATAGAATAAGTTAGAGTAATCGCAAAAAATCGAAAATATTTTTTTTTGTATATCTTTACGTTTCAAAATTTTCTAAACATTTTGGCAAGCCTTAGAAAAAAATGATGGGTGTGTGTGTGCGGATACAAATTTTCGTCGACGCTTTTGAGAACACAGATCAACCAATTTGAATGATTCAAAAAACATTCGATTCCTATTGATGAGGAGACGTCCTGATTAGTTTTTGTGGAAGACTAGCCCACCCGTTACAAAGATATGGGGAAAAAGAGCCAATAATCGTAATTCAATGTTTGAGAGAACGGAGCGTCAGATTTGAATTTTCAAAAAACATTTTATTTATTCTGAAGAAATGATAACATTTTTGGGAAGGCAGGTCTAGCGGTTTCGGAGATCCAACGAAAAACAGTAAAAAAATGCCATTTGGTGGTCAAAAATGACCATTAGACATATGGACATCAAATTATTATATGTTTTATAAATATTCTAATATTAGGAACAAATTTTGTTTGACATTTCTATGGGTTCCGTACCAATGTTTATATGTTATACTACGACGCAGCGCCTACGCGCTGCTATATTTTATTTCTACGCAGTTAACGCATCGCGATTGCTTTGAAAAAAATTCAAAATTTCCAAAATATTTCAATGTATAAAAACAATTCAAATTTTTCAAAAAGCTCTTTTTTTAATGAAAAAAGACATTGGATCTGTTTACCCTATGACTGTCTTTTTTGACCCAGTCTATTGGGTAAAAAGGGACAGTTGACTAATTTTAGGAAAATAGTTAAAAAACATATTTTTATAATTAGAACATTAATTTAAAAGAAAATTAAATATTTCAAAAATATATTTTTTTCAAAGCTCTAAAATAAAATTGAATCTTTTTCACAAATTTTAATTTTTCGTTACGGGAAGTTACAGCAATTTGCCTTAAAGCACGATGCCATACTCCACTAGTTCAATTATTATTTTAACCGGTGCTATCTTAACACTTTCTGCAAATCTTTCCGTTTACATTATTATGTAACATTTTTATAACATCAAAGACTTCCAAAACATTATTTTTTGTATAAGTGGAATGTCTGAATGTCTGTCTGCAACTTCAATTTAGCAACTTGTTATAAATGTGTCAAGCTCATGGGCCGAAGCCAAAAAAATGCACAATATCGAGACAACGAGCCAAACATCGATTGTTGCATAATTTCAAATATTGTGAAAAAACATGACACAAAATTTAAAAGGATAAATTGTAATAATATAACTACATTTGATATATTTTATACTAAATTTGAAAAAAATACTGTTGAAAAAAATACAGGTTTGAATTTTTTTTGAGGGTACGATAACCATAAAAGCTAAACTATACTGATTTTGAGATAGGGTCCAAAGGGAGAAAGATGTGGTATGTTTGTTTGAACAAGTTTTCATAGACCTACACAAATGTTCAAATTACCATTTAATTTACTTTTCTCCCAGCCAACAGGTAAATTAATAAAATTATGACTGATCAAAAAAAAAAGTGTCACAACCGTACCCAGTCTTTCCTACAACGTTCGCATTGAAGAAATCAAGCATGGGCACGATTTAATTATTAAATTTATGCCTCAAATTATATGATAAAAATATTGCTAGTAAAGTGAAAAAAAAAATAATAATAAAATTTGCAGGAATTTTATATTTGGGACTTCTCTGTATCGTACAAAATATTTTATATCAAAGAAAATATATATTCATTGCTAATATTTGAATTTTTATATTCAAAGATCGTTGACAGTTTTTAGTTTTATAAATTTATCTTCTTTTTTTTGTTTAATTTTACGTAGCAAACTATACAATAAGTACATTTAGCTACTTTTGCAGATAATTTATCTTTTGTTACAAAATTAAAAAAACAAAATGTGCAAAATTACAACACATAACAAACAACTATCGAACTATGTTCAGTAAAATTCTCGGTTAATTCCTAAATAGAAAAATGTTTTTTATATATTTTTTTGAAATTTGTTCTCTGTTCCTTTTTGCCCCATGAACGTGGTACGAAGGAACAGCTAGGGGGCAAATAAATTGAACTTTTTTTTTCAATTTTAAAGAAATTTAAACTAAGTAATAGCTACAATATGTAACAAACATGAATTTTAACAAATTTTATGGAAACATTTTTTACAAAGATTTCATTTTACATAACCTTGATCTGGTATTTCAAAAATAATCATCAGCAGAGGTCGAACAAAAATTAATTTAATTTATATTATATGAAATTGTTTTTTTGGCCTAATATACTTTGTTATTTACTGTTTCTTATTATTTACACTATAGCCAGTGTAAAGGTTCAGTTGGTCCTTTTTACCCCGCCCATGTGTAAGCTTTTACAGTGGATATTTTAAGAAAACTGTTGAAGCTGACTCATAAATGACACTACATTTTAAAATAAAAATGAATAACACATGTGCGAAAATTATATTGAGGTCTCGTAAACTAAACAACAGTGCTCACGACCACAAAAACTAACAACAAAAGAAATAATTTTGTTGTGCATATTTATACATCGCCATTTATCTCCTGATAGGAACGTGGTGAGAATGAAGGTGATGACTTGTTATACATTTGCCTTCTACTTTAAAATAGTATTGTTAATAAATCTACACCTTACTTGTTTTTGAGATAATGGTGGTGAACCTTTTTACCCGTGGACTTTTCAGCCCCGCTCTAGCCTATAGTATATAACTATTTATTTACATTTCATTTAATTTTCAAAATCATCTATAATTTGTATCGTATTTCTCATAAAGTAATTTTCTTCATTATATTTTTATACAGCAAACAAAATACTTCGGAATTACTTCTCAAATATAAATATTACTTATAGTCGGAAATATTTATTATTCAGAAACCGGTAAATGCACTCCAAGCAATTTCTACTGTATTTTTATTGGAAAATGATACAGCAATTATTTCTGAAGCACGAAGGATGAAAAATATAGTTATAAATATTCTAACGAATGGAATATTTATTGAGATCTGATATAAATTTTCAAATACTTTAATTGAGACCATCAGGCAATATTAAAGATATATAAATCATACACTATATTCAGAGATAGTGATTTTTTTAGAGTATTACATATTAAAATGACGTTAATAAAACTTTAATGAAATAGAGATTTAAATACTAATTTATTTTTGGATAAAGCTTTCCATACTGCTTAATTTTTTTCTTCTAAATTCTAAATCTAGTATAAAAATATTGTTTAATCTCCTTTATATCATATACTATATAATCCTGTTAATAAATACATAACACAAAATACGATTTGTTTTCATTTAGGGATACATGGTATTATTTTACTAATTAAAAAAAAATAAAAATCAAGGCTTGAAGGTTTGCCAATAAGAAGGACCTTTATCATTATCTCAAAAACAAGCAAATAATCTATAATAAGCCATATCCTAATTCTTACGATGTCTTCACTATCAGGAGATAAACAATATATCATATAGCAGAAGCTATATGTTCTACGTTTTGAGTTTTTTGGTTTTGAGTCTTTTTTCTATTTTAACCTTATGTCCATTTTTACTATTTTTTCTAAAAAAAACTATTTGTTTCTTTTTACCCTATGTCCCTTTCTACTATTTTTCTAAAATTTGTTATTTGTCCTTTGTTGACCCTATGTTTCTTTTTACTATTTATCTAAAATTTGTCATTTGTCCATTTTTACCCTATGTTCCTTTTTACTATTTTTCTACAATTTGTCATTTGGTTCTTTTTACCTTATGTCCTTTTTACTATTTCTCTAAAAAAAATTTGTTTCTTTTTACTATATGTCTCGTTTTATTATTTTCCTAAAATTTGTCATTTGTTTCTTTTTACCTTATGCCCCTTTTTACTATTATTCTAAAATTTGACATTTGTCCCTTTTTACCTTATGTACGCTTTTAGTATTTTTTCTAAAATTTGTCATTTGTCTCTTTTCACCTTTTTTTCTAAAACTTGTATTTTGTTCTTTTTTACCCTATGGCTCTTTTTACTATTTTTCTAAAATTTGTCATTTGTCCCTTTTTACTATTTTTCTAAAATTTGCCATTTGTCTCTTTTTATCTTATGTCCCTTTTTAATATTTTTCTAAAATTTGTCATTTGTTCCTTTTTACCTTATGTCTCTTTTAACCATTTTTCTAAATTTTGTCATTTATCTCTTTTTACTATCTTTCTAAAATTTGTTTTTCATCCTTTTTTACCCTATGGGTGGGGTATGAAGGAACAAGGGGCAAACAGATCCAACTGTAAAAATTTGAGCACCTCGAATTTTTTTTAAAAAAAGTGTTGTCATGTAGTTTATTTAGTTTAGATTTAGACAGTATAACTTAAAGTCCAATTGAACCTTTATGCCCCACCCTACCCTATCTAATGAGCAGCATATAGTAGATACGACGTAATACTTTATTATACAATAATATGAACCATATAATATTCAGTAAAATAGTTTCTATTAGAACCAGCATTAATCTAGCTAATTTGGAATAATTGCTCTGATTCTTAAAATACAAATTTTAAAATAGATTCTTCATATTTATCAAATGATTGTCGAATTGAAATGTTTTCGTCGAATACAAAGCTCATGCTTTGGTATTGGATTTCGCGTGGGAACTGTGTCACCTAGATGCTAAGGCGGGCACGACCGGGGACAGGGTTGGGAAAATTGCAAGGTCGGAAAATCCACTATAGAAACATTCACAATTATGCTAATTTATTACTTTAAATCAAAATTGCGTTTGCTTTTGGAATCAGCTAATATAAAGTACAAAGACAATTTCTATCGTATAGTGAGTGAGACTGGGTACGGTTGTGCCACTTCAAACATTTGTCTATGTGGAAATACTAAAATACTGTCCTTAAATACAATGAATTAGTCATAAAATCAAATTATACAAAAAAGGAGCAAGTGTCACAACCGTCCTGGAAGGGTGAGCTTGTATGATTTGATTTTATATAACTAAGCAAAACGTAGGTTAAAAAACAATAGGTAAATGATTTTAACGACTTTTAGTGCCAGGTATATGTAACATAACACAACCCAATTATTTAAGCAAAGCTTATGAATATATAACAAAACATAATTTCTAAAATAAAGTTAACAAGAAATTTTTCCAATATCTTTTTTTCCTTGTATGAATTTTCCTTACTTTCTCTTTCGTATTTGTCTTAGTTCTATTAGATTTTTCTTTATTATTTTCATATTCACCCAAAAAGGATAAACCCACAACCACAAGTCACAACCGTACCCAACGCACATTTTTGGAAACAAATCATCATTATGAGTGAGCTACATTGTCTAAGCAAAAACTAATTGCTGACAATTAACTACTGGTGTGCAATTTAGTACAAAATAACAAACAAATCTGTGTATTGACAAGAATCTAAAATTAAATTTATTATTGAAGTAACACTTCTTTAGGCGCGACTAGGGTGTAAATCTGTACAAATGCAACGGAAGAGCGTTACGCATGAGTCGAATGATTGTGTTTGTTCGTCGTGTCGCGATTGCTTTAATTATATAAAACACATGTATGTTTATATGAAAAATCTGTGCCGTGTAAGAAACGTAAGTTTATTAAAGTAATTTGTATTATTCATGGTTACTAAATATTTTTAGAAATTATTTTTATAGGCAAGACACATATTACAGCTGCTCAAAGAATGAGACCATTTCCTTATCTATGAATGAGACTGTATCGCCAGCGAAATAGTCAAAAAAACAGTCAATAATATATTCATTAATTGTTAATTTTAATTATATGACACGTGAAACAACTGTTTTCGTTCATTTCATTTTACTGATCCTAAACGTCAAGTATTGCAATGTTGCATATTTAAATAAATAATTATAAATAATAAAGAATAAATTGATATTCAGATTTATTACTCTAAACAAGAAATCAAGCACAACAATAGTTTGTTGTGCTTGTTTCCAACAATTACATTATTGTTTTCGAATATTGTAAATATTTTTAATGCTATTATTAATATATAATTTATAATTTATTATTATATAATTATATGCAAAAAAAATTAATTACCATAACATTTACTCAAAAAGATAATAATAGAATAGAAAATCTTCGATCGTTGAAATTGATTAAAATTGCAGATCATAACATAACCTTATTTATTTTAAATGTCAGAGTATTTCTACACATGGTTGAAAAAGAACTTTGTTCTAATAAATCCCCAATTAATTCCATTAAAACTCATTTTTTTAAATTCATATCGCATGTGCTGTACAACAATAATTTGTACAATAACGAATAATTTCCAATTAGTTCCAATATAACATATGTGGAAGAAAGTCGATCGCATGCCTTCAGTCCGTAAACTAATTCTTTTAATTTTATAGCCCATAATTGTTGGATGCGTTTGCACCTAGCTATTTTATGGCCTCCTGAATTTACTTTTGTTTTCTGACACGTATTTCTGCACCAGAACAAATTTCTGCCAATGCAAACATTGGAAAAAATTATGGATAATTTCATATAACAATTAAGAAAATTTATCTAAAATATGTCAATGTCTTCTACTTTAAAATAGTGAACCTTTTAACCCGCGTATATTTAAGCCCAGCTCTACCCTATTTCAAATTTTCTCTAGATTTAATATTAATTAGTTGCTATTTGAAAAAAGTACATAAATATTCATAATCATAAGTTTCATTGATCAATAATTTTAAGCTCGTTTTAATGGCCTTCCCGTAAAATAATGAACAATTTAATAAATTATTAAAAATATTTACTATAAGAATACTATTTTGTGCAATTTTGTAATTCAGTCATAAGAACAAAGTATCTATATATCATTTTCAAAACAAAAATCATTAATAATTTATATAAGTACAATGACCATCAAAAAAGCTCTCGGATATTTCTAGCTTATTTGTGGTCTTTAAATATTATTATATATTTTTTTCCAAATCAAAATTTATTACAAGTGGTTGAAAAATAACAATAAACATTTCATACTTCAGAAATACAAATTATTTTACTTTTTACTTCTAAAATATGAAATGTGATATGGACTAATTAAATCATATGACTATCAACGATCGAATATTGATTTATTTTATTGTTAGAATTATACATATGAATAGTTATTTATTTATTTATTAATCAAATGGAATAGGTTCTATTTATTATTCCGAACACGATTTTCAATCAATGTAATGGCTTCATTGTGTCAACTAAAAGCTTTGTACATTGTTTTAAAAAAACGTTTTTGGAGTACAATGGCACCGAAATGTACAAATAAATACAATAAATAAATTCAAATAATAATACAATTAGGTTTGATTTAATGAAATCGGTATAACACGTTGGATAATGATTACGATTTAATACGTTGTGGTATAATTATAATTTCGGGGGCGTCGATTAATCACGCGATCAAGTTTTTAAGGATTTTTGGACCCCCCGTCCCCTTTGGTGATACGTGGAGATATTCAAAATTAAACACCACCACCAATTACGAGAAAAAATTGTAAAGATTTTGATTTTTTAAGATGCTTAGATATTTAAAAAAAAATCAGGTAAACATGACATGTAACATCTTACTAAACCCCCCCTCCCTCACGTGATATTTTGTGATTTTTTGTCAAACCCCCCTCCCTTTAAAAACCACACGTGATTAATGGATGAGTACAGACTTAAATTCAATTTATGAGTTTCTTAGAAAATTATGTGCACGTTGGATTTACTTTGAGAATATTTGTCTGAATAGTAAAACTTCTTTTGGCGCAACAAGGGAGTAAACCTGTGAAAATGCAACGGAAGTTGCGTTACGACCGAACTGTTCGTTATTTGCTCTCGATAAAATCATTTCTATACGGGTCGATCGTGATTAGTCGTCGTATCGAGTAAATAGAGATCTGTCGTTGAATGCTTAGCGGCATCAACGTTGTATGCGTACCGATATCAACAAGGAAATCGGCACAGATAAATAAACATTTTAAAGTTACAGTACAAGATTTGTACTACTTCACATACACGACGACTAATCACAATCGACCCGTATAGAAACGATATCATCGAGAGCGAATGACGAATTCACTCGATTGGCAGATTCTTTTAGGCACTCGATTCTTATTTTATATTATCTGCCGTAACGCACTTCCGTTGCATTTGTATGGATTTACACCCTAGTCGCGCCTAAAAACGTTTTACTTCAAAAAATATGTGTAAGTGTAAATTTTCAACATTGGGTTTAATAAATAATTGTCCTAATATTGTTTGGTAAATTTTTTATTAATTACCTACGTAATTGGACGTAATTTTGCACAACATTTAATTTTTGGTTTAAATATTTTTTTATAAATACAGCATTTTCTCCTTTTACACTAGTGTCTGCAATATATTTTTTTGGCTTATTTTTTACTTTTATCACAAATACGTTATTATTATTATTATCAATAATCACTTGCTTTTAACATTAATAGTTCTCTAATCTAACAACATTAATAATGGAATTCTTATTATTTTTTAAAGCCTTAATTTTATTGCTTATTGTCATAATTGAAACAAAACGTTTTATTGTTTATTTATTTATAAAGCAACTTATTTGTCCAGCACTAGAATTATTTATTAATGATTATAGGCCAATTTTTAAGTTCACTGAAACCTCTGAAAGTATGGTAAATAATCACTGAAATTCTTACATTTTCATAAAAATCACATTGTCCCAATGTCTGTCTCAATGTGATAACATTGCAAATTTAATTTATTTAAAGTTCACGGAAACAGAAACACAAAAAGTACTTAAATTTTAAATTGTACACAGTCTGCTTTAAAACATTTTATTTGCGACATGAATTGCTTTAGAGTTCTTATTTTTACTTGTCTTGAACACTTTAAAGATCAGCAAAGCATGAAGAATGTGAAATGCATTTTATTACTTGAAAGTTTGATTAATTTTAACGAAAAAACATTTATTTTATCTATTTTCACATTGAGATTTTTCAGATTCAACCAGTTCATAAATTTCAATCCATAAAATTGTTGTTACTTACGTACTTTATACACTTTTTTAAATTTCATAAACAAATTACTTTTAGTTCATATATTTTTAAAATCAATAATTTATCCATTGTTATATCACAAAATTATTAGCCATGTTACGAGTCCTAAATTTTCACATAAATGGACGTAAACACTTGATCACTTTGTTTTGCTTAAATTAAAAATTAATAATTTTAGTAATTATATTTGTATTAATGATAACCTGGGGTTTCGTACCACATATTGATTTGTGTATGCAATTAGAAATTTAAAATTTCAAATACGTTGTTTTTGTGGACAATATAAATCGTTTAGAGATTTATTTAAAATATATAAATTTTTGTTTGCAAAATAAATTTGATGAGTTGATTATGATTTTTGTGTAAAATTTAACTATTCAAACATAAAAATAATATAAAAAAGTATAAAAAAATAATTATACGCTGGCAATATTCGAACCCGATCATTCTAAACGTTCTC
>NW_020537514.1:0-25264 GCF_003426905.1 Ctenocephalides felis
ATACACCATTTATCATGTGACTCCATGTAAACATAATGATCTTGTATGAATTTCAAATTGTTATGTAATATAGTAATATAGAAATTTATTATTTCAGGCCATGCATATTGATATTTGATTCATTATCTGGTGGTGCAATAATATCAAGACAACGTACTATTTCTGTAATAAGAGATTATTTATCCTGTGAGCATCAGTCAAAATTTGGAACAACTGACTTTGATAAATACTCTATTAAAGGGCATTGTGTGAAAGTTCCGCAACAAGATAATTTAACAGACTGTGGTTTATTTGTACTTCAATATGTAGAGCACTTTTTTAAGGTATTACATTATTTAAAAATTTATTTTTGGTAGAGTATTTATCATTTAGAACTGAATTTTTCATAACAAATAATGAAATTTGGTGGAATTGTTTGACTATTTCTTATCACATATTCAGGCATTTATGGCTGTATAACTTCTTTCGATCAATTACTACTTTTTTAAATATAATAGTTTTTAGACCACCTATACTAACTATTATTTTCTAGATTATTTAATAATTATGAATATAATATATTTTTCAATAAATAAAATGTCTTTCTTAATAAAGAACACCATATTGGAGAATCTTTAAATATTTTGTTAGTGTGTATTTTTCATTGACTTGTATTAATTTTCACCAGGTACCTATCACTGATTTTTCTATTCCAATCAGAGGATTAGAAAACTGGTTTGAAACAATTGTTGTGACTAGAAAGCGGGAGGATATTTCTAAGCTTATCAAGAAACTTGTAGCTACTTACAATGCAGACATCTACCATTGCCTGATATTATATTTCCTACATTAAATGGTGAGAAAAAATAAATATTTTTTCATGTGTAATAACATACACTGTATGTATATATCTATGCATGTATGTATATGCATATTCAGATTATTTCGCAAATCCTACACTTTGATAAACCGACACCTCCAGTGATTGAAATCATCTAAAAGTTTTTCTACTATTTCCAATATTTTATGAAATTTTCACTAGCATCCAATAATCAAAACATTTCTGTAATTGATTTTTCTATATGATTAATTTATACAAGAAATCGATAAAAATTGAAATTATTTTCCGGTATATTTCTAATTTGAAATACTGTAAATCTTCTAATATTCATTAATAGACTTTTTTTTAAATTTATGGCAATTTCTAATAATAGATATAAAATATATTATTAATATCATATTTTTAGGAGCACTTATGATCTTATTACGACGATATATCAATTTATTAAAATTGAGGTATGCCAAATTGAAACAACTTTTATGTCTTAAAATATAATTCCACTTTTTAATTATAATTATGTGAATACTATTTCACGTTTTTGCAGTTTGCAACTGCAAATGCATCAGTATAAATTACTTACTAGCTGTTAGAGACTTGCATTTTTGATTTTTTAATAATGCACGATGTTTATATTTTAACATTAAGAGCATTTGAGAAACATGAACACTATTAATTAGCCATTTTTAAAAGCTAGATACTGTACAAATATATTTTGCTGTAAGAACCAATATTTTACTTTTTATGCTTGAATTTTTAATGCAATAAAAAATATTATAGGCAAATTAGTCGAACAAGAGACATTAGAAACTGCAGATGAATTCAAGGATCACTTTGCTGATATAGAATTAGATGACGAATTCGCAGATGATGATTATAATGAATCTGAATATGATGATGAAAATGAACAGAATTTTGAAGAAGATATGTATGAAACACACCATAAAATATGAAACGCAGAGCCACAGACAGTGAATCTGAATGTGAAAGTCGCATTCGGAGGCGATATAAAGAAAATATTGAGGATGAAACGTTTACATTTACAATGGTAGAGCATAATTTGACATATTGATAAGATAAGTACATACAAAAAGTTGGCATTCACATAAGTATAATCATTGTTAATTTTAAGGTAATATTAATTCACTGGCATATATATGTATATGTTTGTTTTTAATGTTTTTTTTATTATTTTTTTTTATTATTTTACTGTATAATTTTTAATACAGACTGAACAAAAGTGATACTACTGTGAATTTGATTACTTCTTAAAATTAGCTAAAAATAAGTATTTATTAATGAACATATTTTCTACAGTATATTTTTTTATTTATTTCTTTAAGAAATGTATCCTTCAAAGAATATAATTATTATTCTAACATGGGATTTTCTTTTATATTAGCAAAAACTTTAGATGCAACAAAAGTGTCCTACTCACTTACATTGTACTCAAATAACTAGATGCATTGGTTTAAAGATAAAAATGAAATATCAAGTAAATGAGAATTAGAGTTTATATAAATGTTTATGAAAATAAATCTTTTTATTGATAAAATAAAACATTTAGGCCTAGATTCTTTCTTAACATGTTAAAAATATTGCTCATTTTAAAGTGAAAACTTCCGGAAGAGGTTCATTTTTTCTGTATATAGGGCAGGTTCAAAAATGCACGAACTGGAGAAACAGTACCTGTCATTGACAGTAGTACATTTCTTTGGCACTCGTACAGCATAAGAAATATATTTTATATCACCAACAGTGATAAGTACAAAACACAGCACGGAATATGTATACAGTGCACACTAAAGAGTACTAACTCAAAACTTTAATGATTTTTTTTATTTAAACTACTTTTTATAAGCCTATAATATTTTATAATGTTAATATCACTTTACAGCAAAAAATTGAATTTTTACTTTTATTTGTGTAATATTTATTTCATTTTTAGTTGACACAAAACTAAGCATACATTTATCCGGTTAACTTTCATGTATAACATAATTAATAAGAGATTTTCTGAAACTATACTGGTGTATCTCAATTTATAAAAAATATTGATTCCATATCAAAACGAAATATTAAATAAACCACAATTTTATATATAAACTGTGAAACTGTAATAATACAAAGTGGCGTGTTTGATAAGTTTTTAATATAAGCGTTTATTTACCCGGTTAACTTCTTCCATGTATAACATAATTAATAAAAGAGATTTTCTGAAACTATACTGGTGTATCTCAATTCATTAAAAAATATTGATTCCATATCAAAACGAAATTTTAAAATAAACTACAATTTTATATATGAACTATGTACTTATATACAAGTACTTATAGATAATGGAGATTATTATTAAAAATGACTACAATATTTTATTTACATTTATTATTGTTTTTTATTTTAATTTTAGGTGCATAATTTTTCTAGTTCTTGCTATAATTCAAGTGTTCCTATTTTTCATCCATAATGGTTTCATTATATTTTTTGCTAGCGAGATATTCCTTTCTATAATTTCCAGAAGGATCATAAATAGCTTCTAAAAGGGGCCATATATCTGGTTCATTATCGATCAAATAGTGCGTCACGTATTGAGATCCAGACTTTTGTTTTTCAGTACATCTCGCACAATCATTTTCTAGAGCATCTGGTAATGTACCTATAATAAGTATTATTATTATAATAATTAAAGTTTTATTTCAAAACAAGATGAACAATTGTAAATAGCAGAAAATAGAAATCAATAGTAAAGATACGAAATATTTTGTATTTTTTCGGCAATGCTAACGATTTTGTATCCTTCCTTAAAATCTTATTGTTAGTCAACATATTGATTTCTTTGCAGTTATACAAAAATATTATTTTGACATTTAAACAATAAAACTTTCTAAAATATCTATTCTAAATAATTTTCAGAATTAAATTAAAATTAAAAAAATATTTCAAACATTTCTCGCTCGCATGTTGAAGGTTGCGCGTACGGCAAGCATTTGAACTAATTGTGAGTAAAATGTACTAACAAAAATAATGTCATTTTTTAGGTATTCATTTTTTACTGAATTTTTTCAATAATAAAGTTTTCAAGTATTATACCATTTTACAATCCTGATTAAATGCGCCAACTTTTGATGAATTTTGCCAGCACACTAATAGTACATTTTATTAAAGATGGCTCTCTCAAAATCGACCGATTTTAAACATTTTCATAATTCATAATTCAACAGAAAGTCTTTATTCTTGAAAACCAGCGGCAATTGTGTTAATATTTTATTTGTGGCTCTAGAATGTTATTCACGTTACGGTTCAAAGTTTTTAAATGAACAAAATTAAAAATAAAAATTAAAAACCAAACAATGATCATAATTCCGACAAAACTCTAGGTTCCACTTAATAGATCGTAATTTCTAAACATGAAAAAAAAAATTCTAATTTTTTTCAGGCAAATCTATCACCTCGTTTCGGCTTGACGTCAAGGCTTGAGACACCCTGTATACTACACTGTATCTTTTCCAATTTTGGCGTCAAGCGATTCACAATGAATTGAAACGTCGAGAAAACATAAAATTGGTCAATCAAATATTCTGGCAAAAACATAAACATTTCATTCGAAAAGATGATAAAAATTCTTTACAAAGGAGCTCAAAAGATAGTTTTAACTTACGTTTCAACTCTGCAGCATCATTTGTGCATGGTCCTTTACTAATTAAACATTTAACATAAGCATCCAGCAAACGTTTGTTATGTAGAACTTCATCTAAATTATGTTATCATATTTTGAGGTATATTTTTTTGATTTTTGATCAATATCACAAGCAGCAAGCTCGCATAGAATAATGATTGTGAAAACTTTCAGCAGCATTTTTGACCTAAAATTAAATAAGAGAAAAGCAACGGTTAAGAATTATTGCGGCATTTTTTGTTGTGGCACTGTTCGGAACAAAAGTCCTAAAATGTTCATCGAACTGAGTGCTGGTAAAAGTTTTGGGATGGATTCAAAGTATTTTTTTGAAAATATTTTAGTATTTTTTCAGTTTTAGCTAGATTGATTCACGCAAATGATACAGTAGATTTTATTCTATTACAAAATGTGCCTATAAAGACAGTAAAAAACTGTGTAATAGTATTTTCTGAGAAAATTGCGTCGAACATACATACACTTAAGAGATTGTTTTACAATGGTTACATAACCGACAAAATTGATAAATAATTCGCGATGTTAAAATAATAAATAATAATTGGCAAAATATTTAACTTCAAATACACTGTGAAAGCGTGCTCGATACATGTTTGTAAAAATCTCGAACCTTTTTTTTTACAGTTAGTACACTATGTTCTAATAGCACCGAAAAACTAAATATGTTGGTTAATAAAAATGTATTTTATATATAATTTAATAAAAGACAAAAATTGCTGTAACAATTTTTTGTAAATCGCCATTGCGTGTATATCTTCAATATTATTTAATAGACAGTACAGAACCGAATTTTGTGCCATATTAATACATTTCACTTCAAGTCTCATTAAATAAGCTTACGCATATTAATGCGTACGTTACGAGCAAACTATATATTTCTCCAAACATTCACAATATATATAAATTTTCAATTATATAATATGAACATGCTAATTATCCAATCTTTTACTATTGAATAAGTGATATTATTTTTGATCAAACATATCTATTTTATGAATATGCACATTCTTAATTAAGAACTCTATCTAAAAAATATAACAAAATGAACTTCACAATAATGTTTGGTTTTAGCAATTTAATTTTTATTTTTAGCAAATTCAAAGTACGTTCAATGCTAACTTTCAAATAGAATATAATTGCGAAAAGATTAAGATATGATGATAAGTCTCATTACTATAGATTACTTGTGCGTGAAACTCAAGGTAATCTATAACAAGATGACATAAGCAAATAGCAATCTTTTCGGTCCACCATTTATATGGTATATCATAAATTATTTAAAACACAATTGAGCAAAAGTTGATTTTTTTAATTTGTTTATTTAAATTAAAAAATGTGAAAGACTGGTGAAATTATGATACATACAATGTATATTCCTATAAATATTTTAATTAAGCATTATTCCATGATTTTTTATCAGGAGTAAATCCTATTAAATTATGTAAAATTAAATATCATATTTGATTTAATTACATGATTGATTATTGAAAGAAAACTTTAAAATAATTAAATAAATAAAAAATGTAATTAGATAAGGTATGTAATTGTAATTAGTATAATATATTGTCAAAGGACATTTTCTTAAATAATATGCATGCTTTATTGCATTTTTATATTTTACATTTGCCAACATTTATTTTTTTCATAATTGTGGTTTTCATTTCTGTTAATGGTACTAATTAAGTAAGTTGTAATGTTGGAATTGACAGAATAATCATATATATCGTCATATTCTAATAATACATATTGTCTAGGAAAGTAATATTGCCGCCAATACTGATACTTTTATCTATGATTACCGCCAATTTCTTCAATCCGACTGATTAGAACGAACTTCAGTCGTTTGAATCAGTTTGCGCAGGCGCGGTCGTCAGATAAGTTCTCTGTTTGTGTTCGGATGTGCATGTCGGTTCAGAATACGAATTAAGTGAATATCAACCAACTTAAATTAATTCGCGTAATAAACATGTATTATAATACTGTTTTTCTTGTAAGCTTAGTTCACTACCACGGGTTGTGGTTACTAATTAATAGGAATCACCCGACCAAGGATCAAGGTCCTTGGCTAGCCAATTTATTGTTTGGGACAACTACGCTGGTCGTCGTTTTTGACGCAAAACTTATCCGGAAGCTTTCAGGATTCTCGGGTTCGTTCCCCTCCTAATGTATGAGTTTTGTTCTTGTTAAATTGATCGTCGAAGTGACGGAGAGCTTAATATGGGGCTCCATAGTTCACTTCAGCTTCGACGTATTACCCGATCTCCTGGACATGATACCCCTTGCAGACGAGATTTGTATATCTCAAGTGCTATATGGCGGACGTTGCGTGCGGCGGATATATGACGTTCTAGGAGGATCTATTTTGTCGGACCCATCGTCTATTTACTGGTCTTATTATACTTCGTACTTGGACTGGTATTACGAGCTTATGCATCGGAATTCTTAACAAAGCACGAGTCGCTGTTCGGGCTATCATCAGAGCCGCGAACAAAATCATTTTGGCGCCCATCATTTTGGATTAGCGATGTTCGGACCGAGAGAAGATAACAACATTAACAAATTAACTACTAGAATAAGTTTAATTATTACTATATTAAGGTGTTTCTTGAATGTTTTGTTCACCACAAAGTATTTTAATTATATGAAAATAAAAAATTGATAGCTGTCTGTCGAGCACATTTTAATCAATATTTGTCCGTATATTTACAATTTGAGATTTTCAATTGAAAGATATAAAAATGTGGTTGCGGACATCTATTAAAAAAATACGTTTTCTTGTATTAATAAAGGTTAGAATGCATACTATTTGTTAATCACAATAAGTTAGAAATAATTCTTATATAATTTATAATTTTTTTTTTACTGAACTGTTACGTATACAAACAATAATTTTATTTTATTTTAATGCTTTATAGATTTGTGTGAAAGTGAATTTATTGATTCACAAATTGTTTAAACTGCAATAAAGTGATTATATATATATATATATATATATATATATATATATATATATATATATATTAATGATTCAAATAAATGATTCTGATTCAATAATTAATTATTTTTATTATAATTATAATTGCATTCCATTTGTCTGACAGGATAACATGAAACTGTGCGACCTAAATTATTTTCATACATAACAGATTCTTATCCTTACAATAACGATCATATTCTTAATAATTTGTGCTGCATAACATTTATCTTATTATATTGTCTAAAATTTCAGACAGAGAAGTAAGGGGAGTAAGTATACTTATATATATATATCAGATATATATCTTTCTTCATACGTAACTGTTACTCAAAAATATGAATACATCATATTCTAATATTCTTTAGGCCTAAAACCATAGATAAAAGAAGAGTATAAGCCTAAAACCAAAAAACAAAAACTTAGGCAATAGCACACTACATCGTTTTTATCGTTTAAATTTTCATCGGCAATTTTTTGTTACACTTGCATCGATAATTATTTAATTTATGAGTAAATATATTTGATATGAGCAATTAATGTAATTAAAATTATTTTTGTGTATTATAATTAATTAAAGTAATTCTTCATAATAAATATAAAATCAATTTATAATTCTTTGATATCTGGACTATTTGACTAGACTTTTTAGTGTGCGTTGATTCTCTAAAAAACATAAAAATTCTTTTATTATATGCGTGAATGTCTCAATTCAGTTATTTCATATTTATTCCGTTGATAATGTGAATAATCCCTGCTCGAGCCTAACATTAAACAACAATTGATGTTTTCCTGATATATCGATAACGCGGTGGGTTTAAGACTATCGATTTGACGACATGTTTGAGTTTGACTCAGTCAGTCAAGCATCCATGTTTTATTCTGTATATATGTTTGTGATGGCAATTGTTTATTGATATGAAATTAAATTAATATTTCGATAAAACATTCGTTATTATTAGAATATTTGTTCTAGATAAGTTAAATTATTTTAAGGGGTCTTAAGTATTTGTTTTATTTGTTCGTTTAATTGTGATGTAGAATTGTGAGAATTACAATATAATATATTAAAAATGTTTCGGCAAGACAATTCAAAAGCTTTTATGAAAGACCCTCATACTGCGAATTGTAGGATTTATATTGGAAATATAAACGAGCATGTGAATTCTCAAGAAATAGAAACACATTTCGCAAAATATGGAAAAATTCTCGGCGTTTTGCTACACAAGGGATTTGGCTTTATCCAATTCGAAAAGGAACAATCTGTCAATGAAGCCATCAAAATGGAACATCAAAATATGTTTCATGGCCGAAACATGATTGTGAGACGAGCGCAAAGCAATGTAGGAGGAGCAGGTGGTAACTCTGCAGGCCCTGCTAACGCAGGTTCTCTCACGAATCGTGATTCGGGACCGTTCCAAGTCACTCAGCACATGAGGGTGCAAGACCAGGTCCTGGTCCCGGGCCTGGTCGTCTTGTTGACACTCCGCAATTTGCAGGCGGAGGTGGTTTTGGGGACTCCAGAGGCCGTGGGCGTCGTGGTGGAGGTAATTTCAATCATTCTCAGTCTCTTTGCACTTATGAGCAGCTGCAAGCAATGTTAGCATAAATTTGAACTTAAGTTTGAAAATTTGATTACAAAATACACATTATAAATATATTATTATTTTATTTAGAGAATAATAATTCAATCTTAATGTTTTAATATTTATCCATAGAAATCAATCTGATGATTTAATTTATATTTTTAGATGCTAGACCTCTTGCAAATAGGGGTATGATGCCAAATCCCCAAGGTTCAATGCTAGGAAGAGGCAATCCAGTTCGAGATAGATCGCCAATGGAACCTCGAAGTAGGTGCTTAAATAATGTTATATTTAATAACTTATTTATATAATGAATTTTTTTACAGATGTTTATGCTTCAATGAATTCCACAAACACTCCAATCAAACATCCTGAGCACAGAGAGGATGGAGACCGAAACGATTGTGAAATTATAGTACTATCAAAAGCACTCACGTATGTTGACATTGTTATGGATTATTGTAATGTTACTCATTCTTATACAACATGCTGTGTGTGAATTATTACTTTTTCTAAAAATGGTGCTAAAATTACTAAATTACTAGACATGTATTTTTTATTGACCATGACTTGTGACATGGTGTGTTCTAGTGAATCATTACCTTCTAATGATAATTTCATATATTTATCAGATTCGAGACTTATTCGGTGATGTTATTTTAACTATTATGTGTTTAATTTAATGAAATATGTGGATATTATTTGCTTTGTGTGTAGCATGTTATAAATGTCAAAATTGTTCAATGCTATAATATATTGTATAGAAATATTTCTCAAAATCTGGTTTCATAGAAATTTATTTCTAAATTTTAGTAAATATGCAGAATTTATAGAAGATAAATTGCTTGCTATAGGATTAACTGTGGATTTATTGTATCCTAATGAAGATGTGCCAATACGTCGTGTTTTGGCAAACATTTGCAGTCGAGGTTGCATGTATGCAATTCTAGTCTTGCCTCAAAATCAAGAAAACCATAGTTTAACTTTAAATATTCTACATGGATCACAACAAGGTGAGTCCTTATTATATATTTTTTTATAAAGTTGCACATGATTATACCAAATTATTTTATACTTTGATACTATTATTAGGAGAAGTACAGACAAAATGACATGGTGTTTTGTTTTTTAACGGTATTTATTTATTTAATGATATTATAATCAGTCTCAATCATTTTTACTCATCTTATGTTCATTGACTATCAGCAACATGGTCTCATAATTAAGTATGAGCTATAATAAAGTATTTATTATGAAATAATGCAACTAATTACAAATATCATTTTGTCGTATAGTACGGCCCAAAGTAAACAAGTTATACACACTATGACCAACCTTTGCAGGGCTCAGAACAGGAAAAGAGGGTTTTGCAATAAATGCAAATCTCCTTTTTTACTGGTACATTTTTTGGTCTGTTAGAAGTAGCTAGAGTAAAAGTTAAAAGCCAATCACTTTTCACAGGTTACGATTCTTTTTTTTCCTGGCCTCAAATGAACTACCATGTAGTTGTTGCAAAATTGCACTGTTATTTTGTTCGAAAGTAAAATAAAGAATGTAAACAAATAAATAAAGAATGAAAACTCCATCAAACACCAAATAATTGCCATAAAATTACTGGTACTGGCATAAGTTTTTTTAATTTGATACAATTAACTACAAATAATAATAAATAGGTCCTCAAAAAATATGTGAAAACCAACCCTAAAATAAACTTTTGAAGGCACCTATCAGGTATGCGCTGATTATTGCAACAATTACGCTCAACATCTAACAGGATTGTGATTAAGTGTATCGTCACGTTGTCACAGAAACATTATTAAACATAGCCAATGTTTAAAAACCAGCTTTATCATTAAGTCTACATATCATATTTTATCCGTACTTGCCCTACATTAATTTTAGCATGAGCATAATTTTATTACTATTAAAAATGTGCATTTTCAACTTATAAATTGGTTTATTTACAGAACATCGAAACATTTTACTGTCTGATGCCGTTACATTACTAAAAAATGATTTTGAATCTATGCGCAGAGGTGCACCACGAATTCAAAACCTCTGTAATGTTCCATTTGCTAAAGACAGACATCCTGATAGTATACATACATTGATAAGCATACTTAATAACAATAGAATGCTGACGGTTCTTCAATATGATAAGCTAATAAGGTAATTATTAATATATGAATTACCATTGTGATATTTACTAATTCCAATTTACTTATTTTTATTTCGATAAAATTATAAATAAAATTTTAAAATTTGTTATAACATTTATAAACATGTTTATTAAATTAGTGTTTATGAAATCATAAAATTCAAAGAAATTACATTCCCGTGTAGTTTGGATTATTTTCCAATCATGATATTGATTGAACTCAGAGTCTTTATACTGCTAATGAATTCAGTGTTTGAAAGAATAAACCAAAGTAACAATCTGAAATTAAAATTTTGTCAAATTTGCATTCTTCCTTTGTTGTTTAATTACTAGCACATATATGGTTAATTAGTAAAACCATTGCTCAGCTTAATTCTGATCATTTAGTGTTTCAAGTATTTCAAATTTATGAGCTATAATTTTTTATGCAATTATACTCTTGCCAATAGATACCTTCAGGATCGCAGAGAAGAACAAGTAAAAATTGAGTTGGGTGACTGCAACGATATGCCTTTGGAAACGACACAAACTAAAACTCAGCAAGAACTGCAACAAAGAATTTTAAGTATATTAAATAAGCCAGATACAATTTCTAAACCAAATATTCCAGATGTTTCTGGTACACCACAATGGTCTTCTCCACAAGCACCTCATTCAAAACCACCTAATACACCTTTATTATATGACCCAACTGTACAAAAGGCTCTTGATAGTCTTATGCAAGGCAACTTACTCCAAAATATTGGGGGTTAATAGATTTTGTTAATAACTTCTTGAAAAAAAATTTTTTTACTGTTATGAAATGTAATTTTATTTATCTGATACAAGAACATATTCTTAGATTTTATTTATGTAAATGTTTTTGAAATTACTAGATAATAATAGTAGCAATAATAATAGTATATGATTTTGCTATAGCATTAGTTTTAAATTGAAGTATTTTGTATATATTATACAATGTTTTCTGAATAGATGCAACTTTAAGTATAATTTTTTTTTATTTATTCCAGTTTCGTTTAATAATGGTTCACTTGGTTAATATGTTTTACATGATTGAATTTAATTGAAGTTTTAATTGATTGACATATAATTCAAGTTTTATTTGATTGAAAATGTTGAATATTCATATATATTATTTATTTAAGCTAATTTTTCATAACAAAATTACTTTTATGACCATTATTATATGCTATCTCTTATTTTAATCATGAATATTTTAATTTTTTTGTACTAATAATGAAATTTTGTTATATCTTAACTTTAGTGTACTCAAGTACCAAGAAAATTATTATGAATTAATCATGTTCAAAACAACAGTATGATTTTAAACAGCCCTTTTAAAAAAGATCAGGAGCAAGTTAGTAATACTGAGTTTTCATTTTCTTTTCTAGTTATAACAAACTTTTGTTAGTGTAATAAAGGTTATGCATTTATTTGTTTATATTTGAACTTACATGATTGATATTAGATCATCAAAAATAAAAAGTGTATTAGTTTACTGTTTAAACAAAATGCCTAAGAATCATAACCCTTTTATTTAGATATAAAGAACATTGAACTAAATTCTATCGCAAAAATTTTATTTCAATTTGATAATATTTATGATGATATGATGATATTATGATTATAATGATCAATAATATAGTAATTCAATTATGATAGTTCTTTTTAAACCGGTGCAAAGGCCAAGTATCAGTAAATTACATTTTACAATAAATGTGCCAAAAGAAAAATTCAATTTACGTAGCTTTGAATGTTTTGGTTGATATATCAATATATAAGGTTGTCAAATATCACCCTTCCGCCTTTTTGTATTATAAACCAGGAGCAAAAAAGCGGAAGGGAGATATTTGACAGCCTAATACATTAATATATTTACAGATTTACCAACTAATAACAATAATTGTCGTGTGTGGTTACCTGAGCGAGCTATTTTGATTGACATAGTCAAATTTTGGCTTATACACATGCATTTTTTCTCCATTTTATCGCTTAAGATTAAGAATGACTAGATACGTCGAGAAAACACAAACTTATAGCAAATCGGATTTTCTGGAGAAGACAAACTTATATTAAAATATTTATTGAGTAATTTAACTTATTTCAGTTTCATGTTCTTCATTTTGTTTGATTGAATTGCACTTATGTGGATGAAAAGTTAGCTACTAGCTGCTAATGAGTTGGTTAATCATGTTAACTAATTTGCGAGTACATACCAATTAAAAAGTAAATAGTCGACATATAAACACAACACAATATATATAAATATATATTGATTATTTTGTATTTAGCAAAAAATATTGATGTGGGTAAAGATCTTATATAATATAATATTAAAGATTATTATATAATAATCATCAAATCTCGCTTGAAATTTAGGATTATACATCCAGATGGCCAGCGGAAATACTTTGATATCATAATGTAAATTATTATGCTCTGATGTAAATATTGCATGAATGCTAATGTAAATTTTCAGTTAGTCAATTAATAAGTAAATAAAAATGATTTTCAAAACATTCACACAATCTTAGAAAAACATCTAGTATTTTAATTTTAATTTATGCATAACATATGTTATTAATTATTTTCTGGATTGTTAATAAATTTTATAAGAGTACTTTTATTTTTAAATAAATGTAAGTTTTTAAATATTTTGAATAAAATTCAAAGATTTCAATTTTTTATTTAAAGAAGAATATTTTTTACTGACTATATTTTAAATCTCTGCATATTACCAATGTTTAATTTGTTATTAAACTATATATATATATATATATATATATATATATATATATATATATATATATATATATATATCTACATATATCTACATATACAGGGTCCGGCACTCGAAGTGTAACCAATTTCAAACAGCTCGCGTAGCTGATGCACGTGTACCAACTGTCAGTAAGTTAGCTAAATGATAGTTTAGTCTATTGTTTATAAGCGTACGAAAGTATTTAGTCGACAGTGAACGCGAAAAAAAGAAATCAGTAATGGATTTCAAAAGTAACAGTGTGATTACATTATATTTAGCTGGAAAATCACAACCAGCGATTGTTCGAGGGCTCAAACACCTTAAAGTGAATAAAGTTTTCGCTTATCGCACCATAACTCGTTACAATGAAACTGGTAGCATCGCAAAACGTCATGGAGGTGGTCACCAAAAGACTGCCATGTCACATGAGATGGTCAAAAAAGTGAGAAAGCGACTCGAGCGAAATCCCGACGAAGTGCCAATTAAATGGCAGAAGAACTTAATACATCTGACCGTAGCATCCGCCGCATACTGAAAAATGATCTCAAGGTCAAGCCTTATAAGATCTAAAAGGCACATGATCTTACGTCGAAGCAGCAGCAAGTGAGACTTCAGAGAGCTAAGGAGTTGCTTCGCCTGGCCGAGAGTGGTAAATTTTCGAACATTGTGTTTTCCGACGAGAAAATTTTCATAATTAAGCAATTCGCACACTCTCAAAACGATAGGGTTTACTTGACTGAACGTTCAGACAAGAATTTGAGCCATCGACTGGCCACCAGGAGGCAACACCAGCCACAGATAATGGTTTGGGCCGCTGTAACCGCAGATGGGCGATCTCCAATCGTTTTCATCGAGCCTGGCGTCAAGGTAAATGTGCGATATCATCGGGAAAGTATTCTGAAGGTTGCTTTGAAGCCATGGGCAGATCAACATTTCGGTGGCAGACCATGGACGTTTCAATAGGACTCGGCACCGTATCATGAAGCTCGAGTGAACCAAGAATGGCTGAAAAACACCGTTCCGAACTTCAAACATCCGCACAATAGCTCTCAAATTCACCACACGCGAATCCTATGGATTTTTCTCTTTGGGCCATTTCGGAGAGCAAGGTCCGAACTAAAGGGTGCATCAGTCTCGAGGCGCTAAAAAAAGCCGTTGTCCGCCAGTGGGCCAAAATACCTGCAAATCACGTTCGGCCAAATGCGATTTGTTTTTGGACCGTCTAAAGGCCATAGTCAAAGCAAAAGGTGGTCATGTCGAGCAAAAGTATATTGTTCTTAAATTTTGTATTATTTTTACACATTTTGTACTTTGAATGGAGTAAAATTGATTTTCCAAACTGAATTTATGGCTCTTTCAATTGGTTACACTTCGAGTGCCGGACCCTGTATATAAAAATAAGTCGGGTTTTCCTTCCTGACGATTTAACTCCAGAACGCACGAGCCGATTTCGACAATATTTGGTCTCGGGCTCCGCAAGGTTTATAGCAAGGTTTATACTCTTCTTTTATCTATGGTTTATAGCTAAGAAAATTAGTGGTGCATGGCATCGCGCCTTAATGCAAATTGCTGGAACTTCACGCACCGTAATTAAAAATTCGAGTTATGACATTAGTGAGAATTATCAGAATTATGCTTGGTTAAGTCAACGAGCAATTCTTGCCGCAAAGAATAATGATGTACACGCACTGAATTTTACTATTCAATTAAAAATTGCTGGCGATTTGGTGACATACCAAATTCCGACTGGTCTTCCGTTTGACTTCAAACGATTGCATTTAGTTCGCCTTGCGCTCGCAATAACAAGTTGCAAGGCCAATCGCTTATTAGTGTTTGCGGGATAAATTCCAAATAGATTAATTTAGAAAATCATTGTTTTTCACATGGGCAGTTATACGTTGCCTGTTGCTGTTCACGAGTTGGAAAACCATCCGCTTTGTTTGTGTTAACGTCAGACCAAAAAACAAAACATGGTTTACCAAAGAGCACTTCAATGAAACGGATAATTTGCGGTTTCACTTTCATTTACTCAGAGAAGTTCAACTAAAAAACACTTCATTTTTGTAATCGAAATAAATGCATTACTGTTGTGTAATAAAATCAAAATTTTCCTTTTCAAATATAAAACAAACAAAAAATTTTTTCATCTTTTTCACGAAACCATCTGGTGGCGAAACGCAGTTCGTCGGGTTTGCTAGTATATATATATATATATATATATATATATATATATATATAGCTAACAGCCTTTATTTGCAAAATAACAGAGAATCAAATGTTTCAAATAATTAAAATATAATACAAGTTGCATGAACTTGCCCGACTTGTGTAATCGACTTAATCGTAATAATAAAGAAATTTATTGATTTATAATTGATTTATAAGCTTGTCGAGTTGCTGTAGGGCTTATAATGTGAGAAACTATTGCAGATTATTAAATTCTGTACCATTTTTTTTATTACACATGATTGAAAATCGAACACGTGCTCAATACAACTCGAAGTATTTTCTAAAAGCGCAACCGAATAATTCAAATTTTGATAAAAACCACCGCTTTTCTTATACAGAAATGGAATTTGTAAAAAGTTAAAATATTTTTCAACTTCCCGTAGGGCAAGTTTTAGTAATCCCAAAAAAATCGAAAATGAAATTTTTATATATCTTTACGTTTCAGAGGTTTCTGAACATTTTGGCATACCTTAAAAAATGGATGTATACATGTAAGTTTATGCTTACTTATCTATGGTATGTATGTGTGCGGATACAAATTTTTGTCGACGATTTCGGAAACACGGTTCAACCGATTCCAATTATTCAAAGAACCATTCGATTCCTATTAATAAGCAGACGTGCTGATTAGTTTTTGGCATAGCCGTTTCGAAGATACGTGGCAAAAAGTGTCAAAAACGGTAACTCAGTTTTTAAGAGAAAGGAGCGTCCGATTTTAATAATTCAAAAAACATTTTATACTTATTGACAAGATGAAGAACTAATTACATTTTTGGGAAGGCAGGTCCAGCGGTTATGGACTCTCGATTTGGCGGTCAAAAATGTTTATTAGACATATGTACATCAAATTATCAGATATAGAGATTTTAATAATGTGTACACATTTTATGTAATTTTTTTTTTCAGTTCTGTACCAAGATTTTGAATTACGGTACGGGAAGTTTCAGCAATTTGCCTTAAGGTAAGTAATTTAGTTCACATTCAGAAGCGTTTGTAAGAAATTATTAATGCGTGTCGAGACCCACACTATTATCTATCTCTACAGTCTACACCAGACATCGGCAACCTATGGCACGCGTGCCAAGCCTGGCACGCGATGGAGTTCTGAATGGTATTCTACAAAGTAATGAGGAAAATCGCAAATATATCCAGACGAAATGATTTTTGAATAAGAGAAAAAGTTTAATTATAATTATTTATCTAATGTAGCTCGCTAATGTAATTCAACCTACGTTGAATAACTTTAATATGAATTTGCCAGAAGATCCAAAGACTTTGAAGCTTGTGTGCCTATATTTTCCTTCCTCATAAAACCAGATTTAATAGATTCATCAATAATACCGATTGATTTTTCAATTTTCGAGTGGATGAGTGTTGATAATTTTGAAATGGAAATTATCGAACTAATATATTCAGAATTATGGAAAACAAAATTTAAGGAATTACGAAAAAATCTGGAAGATCGACAGTCATATTGAATTGTTGTATGACATTGCCGGAAAGATTTAATTGTTTAAAGAAAATTACATATGCTCTTCTTTCAACTTTTGAATTCACATATCTCTGCGAACAAATTTCTTCTCACATTAAACATATTTTGGAATGTTAAGCAAAAATGTGCAGGGACAAGATTTGCATTAAAATTGTTTAGTTTATGTTAGAATTTTATGTTATTTGTTATCTTCCCGTAGGGTTAATAATCGCAAAAAAATAAAAAAATAAAAATTTTTATATATCATTACGTTTCAAAGGTTTTTAAACCTTTTGGCATACCTTAGAAAAAATGGATGTATGTGTGTGTATGTGTGTATGTGCGTGTGTGTGTGCGCGGAAACAAGTTTTCGTCGACGATTTTGGGAACACCGATCAATCGATTTAAATAATTAAAAAAACATTCCATTTGTATTGATAATGTGCTAATGTGATAATGTGATAAAAGACGTGCTGATTAGTTTTGGCAAGGGCAGGTCTAGCCGTTCCGAAGATACGTGGCAAAAAGTGCCAAAAATGGTAACTCAGTTTTTAAGAGAACGGAGCGTCGGATTTTAATAATTCAAAAAAGATTTTACTTGTATTGACAAGATGAAAAACTGATTAAATTTTTGGAAGGAATAAAAATAAGTTAAAAAATGCCTTTGAGCGGTCAAACCTGATCATTAGACATATGCATATCAAATTATCAGATATTTTATAGAGATTTTAACAAGAACTATAAATTTTGTGTGATTTTTTTTTTTTGGGTTCCGTGCCAAGATTTTTAATTACGGTACGAGAAGTTCCAGCAATTTGCCTTAAGGCACGATGTCATACACCCCACTAGTTAATAAATATGTTTAAAAGATAAATTTGTTTATAATTCTTCTGCTCTAGAACCTAATTATATATTTCAGAATTAAGGCGGCACCCTGAATCATATTGGTAGAGTGGCTTGGCACACCGCAGTTAAAAGCTTGCCGACCCCTGGTCTACACATACAAGCTGCGCCATATCGTGCATATGAATATTTTTGGGATTGGGAGGGGAACAAGGGAATAAACACATGTTAACTTATATGACTTATGCCATACGTCAGTCAGTCCATTCCGGCTCTAAGTTCTGCAATGTTTTTTATTTATATTATTGTTAAAATTTTGAACTTTGTAGATATCGGCAATAATTCATAATAAATTACGTCACGTGTTATGTGAAGTAATAAATCAAATGTACTGAGCCGAGGTATTTAAAATAATGTTTTAATTTGCCAATTTAAGCGATACCATTTCGAGTAACTCATTTTTAATTATAGATTTCATCATAGTTTACTTTGTTGATCCAATTAATCAATTGTGCAAAAATGTCTGCAGAACAACGAGGAATTCCGAATTATGTTAAATTCGTTTTTGGAGGATCAGCCGGGTAATTAGTTTCTAGTTGAGGAGTTATTATTGATAAGTAATTAATTTGGTGTATATAACTTGAAATTCATTGACATTTTATTTTAACGGATCCATAACCTTTACATGACATCATTATTAGATAAACTTGGTTTGATAACTAATCTATATATTCTTTAACTTATGTAACCCATAACTCTCATTAGATATTAAAATCGTTAATTGAAGGTTTTACTCTAATAATATTTATTTTAATATAAATTGATATTACAATTGTAACAAATTTTATAAAACACGAACACCCATTTCAACGAAGTAGTTCCATACATTTAGGAACTACTTCGTTGAAGTAGTAATAATATGAATAAAGTTTCTAAGCTATTCTATTCTACTATTTTAACTTCTTAACTTAATGAATGTTGCGAAACTTTATATTAATTATTTGATGCTTCAAAACACATCACTAAAATGCTATTCTTTGATAAATCCTTAAATAGAGGGTATTATGGAAAAATGTTGTTCACATGTTTTATGGAATTCAAGTAGTTTTGAATATTTTACAAATATATTGTATTGTAAGACACAGAAGTGTATTAAATTTACTGTGCAAATTATGTATAAGCGAGCAAAATGCATTGTTTCGTAGTTTTGATAATTCACTTTCATATATTATTGAGCTGCATGTGATGAAAAATGATCAATAAGATAAATCACTTATATAAATTCTTCTTTATAGTATCAACACTAGTTTTATTCTTAGGATAAAAAACTTTATATATATATATATATATATATATATATATATATATATATATATATATATATTATTTTTGATTACTCTTTTTCTTCTTGGAGTTATAAATAGAAATCCTTCAATTATAAATATAGTTCTGTGAAAATATAAAGTATTATAGAAAATATCTAGTTTTAAAAATGTTTGAGATTGAGTTTTTTTATATTTCATGTTTAATAAACATTTTATACAAATATTTAAATGCAAATTAATAGATTTTTTTGGAATATCTATAATTCTCAGATAAAATATCAATAAATTCAATGTTTCAATATTATGTATTTCAAGAAACATCAAAACTCCAATCATAATTTCGCACCAATTATTTCGAAACTTATAAGCTAGTATTTTGTTTTTGGAAAAATCTCAATATGTAAAATGCTTCTGTTTCTTTTGAAACAAAAATATTATTTAATCGATTGCTCTTGCAATCTATTTAAGAGTCTATTTAATATGCAGCATAGACTACATATCTATAAGTGATATTAACTATTTATCATAGTAATTATTTGCTTATTTTATTAGTTTTGATTTTAAGTTTTGAAATATAATTTTGCTTATATTTTCAGAATATATTTACTTCCATCTTTAAAGGACTTTTACTTTGATATTGGGTATTTTATGGACCCTTTTTTTAGACTAACGCTATGTAGCTGTTAAAGTATTAAATAAACTTTTTTATTTTTAAACACTCGTTTTTTCTATCAATTAAGTAAATATTTTTCTTAAGAAAAAAAATAAATTTTATTGAATTATGATATATTAGATATATATATATATATATATATATGAGTGAGTTCTTGAGGGCGATACATCAAACAAAGAAAAGCCAAAGATTTATAAAATAATCTTTATTTCTTGGCGTTTTCTTTGTTTGATGTATCGCCCTCAAGAACTCACTCATATATTTCAACATCAAAATTACTACTTAAATCATATATATATTATATATATATATAATATATAATAATTTTAATGGGTAAATTTTTTTGACAAAATGAAAAATTATGACATCATTATATGAGATAACTACTGCAGTTAATATTTATTATAATTTATTCCAAAATCTCATGTAGATAATATGCCTTTATACATTTATCATACATCATTATTTTATACATCATATTAAAATAAATTCTGTCAAAGAGAATATTTTTATTATAATAATTTTAGGTTTGATATAAATGTTCACAAACCATAAAAATGATATTGATAAAAATTCATATTAATTCTCTATATCATTTGTTTAATTAGTATGATGGCTACAGTATTTGTGCAGCCGCTTGATTCTGATAAAAAATCGAATGCAGCTGAGTGGTGCAGCCGGAGGTAAACAATTAAGAGCACATTTGAATGTGCTTCAGCCATTGTAAAGACAGAAGGATCACTGCTGTTATGCTGGCCTTTCAGCTGGCTTGATGCGACAGGCTACATATACCACCACTGCACGTTAGGAACTTACACGTGGTTAATGGACAACTATAGCACATTACTAAGTAATTATTTCTGATTTGAGTTTCTGATAAAATGTTATGTAATTTAATGATTAAATTTTGTTCTGCATGTAGTTTTTACAGTTCAAACTATTAATATAATTATTTATCATTAAGTTATTATTTCTTTGAAATTTTACTCTGATATAATTGGTTTTTGTATTTAAACCATAGTTCAAAAGAAGCTAGTCCAGGATTTTTGATGAAAGCCTTGCTTGGTATGTGTGCTGGATGCGTGGAGCTTTTATTGGTACTCCAGCTGAAGTTGCTCTGATTCGAATGACAGCTGATGGACGATTACCAGAATTGGAACGAAGAAATTATAAAAATTTTTTCGATGCTTTGTTTCGAATATTTAGAGAAGAAGGTAAAAATAAAATTTATAAACATATAAAGAGATTGCTTATCTCTCAAATAACCTATAATCAGAATTTCAAATTCAGAATAAAGGAATAATTATTAACTATAGCTGATTATAAAAATTATTATTTAATGTTGTATCTCTTAGGACTATTCACATTATGGAGGGGTGCTATTCCTACTATGAGTCGTGCAATGGTTGTCAAGTATCGCTGACCATCGCATCTACTCTCAGGTAATGATCAATCTATTTTTTTATGAACAATAACTTACTTACCATTTTTGTAATTCTATTTAGTTTTTTATTACAATTTTAGTTAAATATGTTATATATGTATGTTATTATTTTCAGGCCAAGAAGTTTTTACTTTCAACAGGTTACTACTCTGAAGGAATATTTTTGCATTTTCTATCTGCTATATGATCTCTGGTCTTGTTACAACTGCAGCTTCTATGCCTGTAGATATAGTAAAAACTCGAATTCAGAACATGAAAACAATTGATGGGAAGCCAGAATACAGTGGTGGATTGGATGTTTTAAATAAGGTATAAACATTTATTGATATCAACATATTTTGACAAGCTCCCGATGAATATATTTATATATATTTATATATATATATATATATATATATATATAAAATATATATATATATATATATATATATTATTATAGAATTTTGTGATATGAGTGGAACGAATTTTAAATGTTAAATAGTAACAATACAACACTCAGATTTTAAACACACACTTTATTTGGTAATTACAGACATTTTGAGACCATGGTTTATATAATTCATGTTTATATCATAAATATATTAATTACAAGGGTGATTTTGTCATGCAAACTTAGACTTTTACATTGTCTTTTTATATTCATGTCATGAAAACTCTTACAATAAAATCTAATTAAATTAGTATTTATATATAACGATTCAATTATAATAATTAGTTTTGGCTTACCAGTTGAGTTTATTGTTTATATTGCACTGATTTCAAGATTTGTAAAGGTAAAACAATGATTTTTGATTAATATACATGAAAAAGAATAATCCATGCTGTCATTTATGTGACGGTAACGCATTATTCACTTTCTGATCTTTTATTTGTCTTTTTATAATGAAATTTAACTAATTTATTAATTCAATTCTGGGTGTTCATGCAGTGTACAAGTTTTACTCTATCAATGTTTTTTAATTTTTTACAAAATAAGCTTATTTTTTTATAAATTGTATAAAATAATTTTTTGAAAAAAAAGAAAATTATAATATTATAAAATTAATATTGTTAATTTTAATTTTTTAGGTTGTGAAAAGGGAGGGATTCTTTGCACTTTGGAAAGGATTTCTACCATATTATGCTCGATTGGGACCACACACAGTTTTAACATTTATTTTCCTGGAACAACTTAATAAATGGTATAAAGGCTTAAAGTAAGCGCACTATTTTGTTATCTTAAAAATGATTCATTATATTTATGAAAGTTTATTGAAACTACTATAATTTTCAATTTTTTTAAGATATATTTTAAATGTGAATAACTTTAACTATATATGATTTCAAATAAGAGAAGGGTATGTTCTCCGATTGAGCTTTAGAGCATTTTTTAAAAATATTATCTGAACTAAAGTTTTATTATAAATATTTTTATATATGACACTATTCTAAATTTAACATTCATAGTACTTTTTATATTTTCATATAATGATAAAATTTGTACTCAATGGTAATTGTACCATTTCTCTAAAGAATTTTAATTTTTACTACTGTTTTGAGAGCTCAAATGTAAACACATGTTTTCCTTTTAAGCGTGTATATGCTCATTTGTTAATCGTCTTTTATTATTTGGCAAATTATATGTGCAAGTAACAGCAATATTAATGAATTGTTGATAAAAACATAGTAAAAATTAATGAAAATATTGTATTTAATGTCTTATTACAAAATTAGATTTTATATATTAAATTTTATAAAAATGATTTGTATAATATTTGAGGTAACCAGCTATGTGTGATAAATGTTTAACACATGATAAATAAAAAACTCTTCTGGTAGCAGCAAATGTTTGCATGAGAAAATCTATGTACTAAAATTGGAACATATAAGTTATTTGCTCATTTTAGTTAATTGGATATAAAACTAATGTATACCTTTATAGTCAATGGACTATATGAGCCATAGCTTACATTTTTTATGCAATATTTTAATTATTTTATTTTAATGTTTGTCACATTAAAAAGCTTTCATTTCATCCCAGTTTGTCATAAATGAATGACAATCTTCAATTTTTGTTTGATATTATATGATAACAAAGATTTCTGATGTTAAAAATCTCTTTTTGCATTTGATTTTATTTGCCTATATTTTATATGTTGATAATTGGTAATAACAATAATATTTTGATCACAATTAGCTGAGTTGATTTCATACTTTTTTTTTGTAAGTTTCTTCAATACAAGGCAGTTATAACTGGCAGTTAGCTGATTGTTTGGAATTCTATTTTTTTTTTTTAATTTACAATTACAATGAATCGTTGGTACGCTGCGCTCGGTATATTATAGTGCTCTCATATCTCTCAACTCGGAGTTTTTTGTATCGGATTTTTTTTTTAATTGCGGTAATTTTGCTTTTAATATAGTTAATGTATAGCCCGGCGGCATCCGAGTTGAAAGGGTCATTTTTTTTTTAATGAACATTTACTACCAATATTTCAATTTTAGTAAAGTAATTGTTTACATGGGGGCACTATAATTCTACATTAAAGTTTTAAAATTAAATGGCATTAAAATTATCATTTATCTATGAATCACAATATCATTTTACAGCTATGTTTGGAAGTATTCTATCAGATTGTATTTATTTATTTTTTTGTTAATCTAACTTGCCGGTACATGAATGTTCATAAATTAAAATCGCATATTAATTTACTTACATTCATCTATATTTTGCATATTATATAAACATATAACATATAATAAATCATAGCTAAATGATCTCTTATATTTGCAAAAAAATGGTTCTAAACACTTTACACATATTATATATCAAAATGGTTTATAAATTTTTTATATAATTTTATAGATAATGATTTATAACACATCCGTTAACATAATTTTAAATGATCTATGCATTTTTAAATTAGAACTAAATTTTATGTGTATATGTATATATATGTATATGGTAGTATCAAATGATTTATTGATTTATTTTTATATTGAGCATCAAATAGTGTCGATTCAATTCAAGACAATTAAATGTCAACATATATATATAAACATATATATATATATAAATTTTCTCTATAAGTTTTAATTGATTTAAAATAGTTCTAAAAAATTTCAAGATGACATTGATATGAATTTGAAATTTTTATTCATGTTAGTAAACATATTTTACAAATATCGTATAGTATATTTAAATTATTATAATTGAATGTTTGTTCACATACATGTTGTTTTTTTGGAAATATATATTTTTATATGTACCATATTACGTGCGTGTTTATGACTAAACAGATATTTGAATTTAT
>NW_020537515.1:0-33378 GCF_003426905.1 Ctenocephalides felis
TTTTAAGTAATAAATAAACCAACCAATTGTTCGATAGCCTTTTAAAATCACCTAAAGAGCCCTTCTGTTAAATTTATTATGCACACTTATTCCTTACAAAAAAGCGACGAGACCTTTTCCCCAAATTAGCATATAATTGCAATGTCACAGTATTCCTTCTTAGAAAATAACAACCCCCAAGAGAAGGGATGATGATGAATCCATTGTGGCGCAGAAACCTACCGCCCAAAACCCCAACAAAGCGCAACGTTATAATTTACATACGAATGCCGCCAAAAGAATCTTTAAACAAATCTTTTTATAAAAGAATGGATAATAACGGTTTTATGGATTCCGAGAGTGCTGATGATTCAGCGTTTCTGGAAATTAAATATCTTGGATTTACGTTTCGTATGGTATTTGGAAAAAAATGTAATGTTAGATTTAGAAATTGCGCATAAGAAAGGATTGCGCAAAGATTGAAACTTCAATTGTAATAAAAAAAATTGAATTATGGTTCAATTACATTAATAGCTTATCTTCAACCTCTAGAAGTCATTGCGCACAGTTTTGTGACATCAGAAGCTAGTCATGGCAAGTTTATTCGTCAAGTACATTGTAAGTTCCTGAGCTAAAAATTGAATGAAAAAAATGAGCTTATTTTACAAGATGATAATTTCTTAACAAAAATTTACTTATTTGGTTAACGCAAGCATTTATTTAAACACTCAGGGTTAAATATCTTGGGTTTACATTTGGACAAAGGGATAATCTAGAAAGAGCATAACAAGAACAAAAAACAACAAATTGAAGAGACGAGAAGGAGATATCACTGGCTTTTCGGGCATAAATCAAACTTCACACACACAACAGAACTTACTTGTACAAAGATATTATTAAGCTAATCAGAACATGTGGTATAATACTTGGGAACCAGGTGATAAAAATTCAAAGTTGCAAAAATAAATTACTTAAAGAAATTTTGAATGCCACAAAGTACGAATTGAATAATACTTAAAGACTTCGCCATGAACACAATAAACGATGCTAAACGAACATTTCAGACAATTACAAAAATCGCATCGAAGGTCATCCAAACTCTTGAAAATTGAAAGATGAAATTATGTTATACGTGTATTATCATTTGCTATTTGTTTTAAGTAAACTTCTTTAGGCGCGACTAGGGCGTAAATCTATGAAAATGCAACGGAAGTTGCGTTACGCCCAAACTGTTCGTCATTTGCTATCGATCAAATCATTTCTATACGGGTCGATTGTGATTAGTTGTCGTGTCGAGTGAATCGAGATCTTTCGTTGTATGCTTACCGGCGTAAATCATCAAGGAAATCGGAATATCATTAGATATTAAGGTTACATCGTAGTACAAATCTTGATTTAATAAATAATGCTTGAATATGAAGAATATTTTACCCTGTCCCTTGTGAATATATATATAATGAAAATAATAAAACAAATGAAACACTTGTGCTGTGTAAGAAACGTAAGTTTGTTGAAATAATTTCTATATTATTCGTAGTATCTATAAATTTTTGAAGTTATTAAAATAAAAATTATTCTTAGGCAAAACAGATATTACAGCTGTTCAAAGAATGAGAGTATATCTCCAGCAAAAAATAAAAAAATACAACCAGTCAATTAATGCATCTTAATTTTAATTACATGTAGTTCTTTAAACACAATTCCATGATGAGTGAAATTGTAAAAACAATATTTCCTCAGACGTTTGTTTCACATAACCAACTGTGTGAATGAATATTAGAGAATTTATTAATCAGCAATCACTACATTTCTCTAATGAAGGTTCATTTCTAAATGCTAATTACAATGACAAACCGATCATGTCATATTTGAAGTATGGCTTTAATTACATTATTGTTTCTAAATATTATACATATTTCTAATGCCATTATAAATATATAATTTATAATTTATCATTATATAAATGTGTATAATGGTTGACACTAATAAATGTGTGCATTACGAGTGTTCCCATATTACTAATAAACATTATTCAAAATTATTATATGATGTATTTATTTTTACTTAACTTAAAATTGCTACTTTGTACAGTAGCAAATAAGTCTTACTTCAAACATGTGTGAACCTTACGCGCACTCTTATTTTTATATCTCAAATTGCTACACGTGTCCTTATTTCTATCTTATGCTCTCAACATTTCCCAAATGATCCAAAGTCAAGGTACAACTATCTTCTTCGTACCTGCATAATATCAATTTAATCAAAAGATAAATATTCCCGTCAGAAAATTGGATCCATACCAAAAAACATTTATATGCAAGAAAAAAGGCAAAGATCATAAAGAATACTCTATGTCATCAAAGAAACAGGATTAATATTTGTATCCTGTATATTTGGCCATGAATCAAATATTATTCGTTTCCAGGTCCCGTATCATACATAATATTTGCATATGAAATATTATTGGGAGAGCTAGATAAATAATAAGATATTTGGTACATATAATAATATTGATGTTATTAGTTATCGACTACTGTTGGAATTATTATTATAAAACTTGTAAGTATAGTTAGAAGACATACTGTGGCGACTTATTTATTATTATGAAAAAGTATGCTGTATCACTCTTTTAATATTGAAATAAAAATGTTTAATGCCTCACTGCTGTAAGTCGCCTGTGATTTCAAAAATATAATTTGAAAATATATTTTTAATCTTTTGATGCAACTACAAACATAAAAATTATTATATTAGATTTGCTAAATAATCATTGATATTACATCTATTCGCTATTCAGAAACATATATCAATACGGTTCTATTATTGCAATATTACTTTTGTTTCTATATATAATAAAAAATAGCATTCAATGATGTATTCCAAAAGCACTTGAATTGTGTAGTTTAATTTGACTATTCTAGCTATTGAATAAGATTACATGCTTGATTATATAAATATATTAATCTACTTCTCTAATTAATAGAGAACGGGGCGATTTTGATAATTCAAAAAACATTTTATTTGTATTGATAAGATGAAAAACTGATTAAATTTTCGGGTAGGCAGGTCCAGCGGTTATAGACTCTCAATGAAAATAAGTTAAAAAAATGTCATTTGGCGGTCAACAATGTTTAATGGACTTATGCACATCAAATTATCAGATATTTTATAGAGATTTTCATAATGTGTGCACATTTTGTGTCATTTTTGGGGTTTCGTACCAAAATTTTTAATTACGGTACGGGAAGTTTTAGCAATTTGCCTTAAGGCACGATGCCATGCACCCCACTAGTTTTTTTTAATCATTCAAATCGGTTGATTCATGCTCCCGATATCATGGACAAAGAATTCTAAGCAAACATACGCACACATACACACATACATACATCAATTTTTTTAAAGATATGTCAAAATATCCAGAAATCTCTGAAATGTAAAGATATGTTCCTTATTAATGTTTTTACAATTTCTGAAAATTACAATTGAGTATCATTTTCGAGCAACTTTTCTACGCGGCGTCTCCACCGTTCATTAAATATTTTTCTTCATCTGTAACCGCCAAGTAGATTTAGTGAAACCGTAGACGTTCTTTTCCTTCTAAAAAGCTCCTCAAAGAAACTCGTTGACGAATATGTGTTTATAAGATGTGTTTATCGAGAAAGAAAAATAAAGATATAAGCGGCCCCATCGAAATGATATGATGATACACACATAAAAACGTCTTTTGACGAAAATCTGAAGAAAAGGGAACAAACACAAATATTACCCTTGAAACATTTATGCTTTCAAGAGGACCACTTAAAAGAAAAAATACACTATGTTATGTTTGTCGATTTGTTTTAACGTTTGTGGTCTTAGAAACAGAGCTGGTGAATAATTCGTAGATTATTTCACTCAAAATAAACATATTTCCATATAACTTTGCAGTTAATTTACCAATTATTTTCTTTTATATATTTCAAATAAAAATTATGCCGCTATAAAAAAATTACCAAATTCACTAACGAAAAAAATACAAAATATTTGTTTTTTCTAAAAAAGATATATTCTGAAAGTTTACTGCTAAGTTTAATTTTTTATACAAAAATTGAGCGTGTTTTACCAAAGTTTGACGTTTCTTGAAAAAGTTTATGTTTTATATTTTTTGAGAAGGTTTTACGAATGTTTTATATTTCCGAGTAAGTTTCAAGACTTCTGAACAAGTTTGACGTTTTCTAATCAAATTTGTCGTTTTCTGAACAAATTTGACATTTTCTGAACTAGCTTGTTGTTTTCTGAACAAGTTTGATGATTTCTGAAGAAGCTTGACATAGTTTGTTATTTTTCGACATAGTTTATCGTTCTTCGACATAGTTTGCAATTGTTTGACATAGTTTGCAATTGTTTGACAAAGTTTGTCATTGTTCGAAAGTGTTTGCAATTGTTTGACAAAGTTTATAATTGTATGAAAAGGTTTATTATTATTCGAAAAAGGTTGTTATTGATTAAAACAGCTTGTACTTGCATTTGCAAGTTTGTCATTTCTTCAGAAAATTTGTTATTGTCTTATAGAGATTGCTTTAAACAATTTGTGTCAATTTCCATGACATTGTATGTTTATATGTTTTAAGATTTAATCAATTTAATATATATTTGACAAACTAAGTTATATTGAAAATATATGATATTTAAAATAATGACGAATTTAAAAAAAAATGTAAAAACTATTTGAGAAAATTTGAATTTATTTGAACTGAGGGCACAGCGGGGCTTAAAAAATTCGCGGGTAAAAAGGTTCATCATCTATAGGTCAAAATCAAGTAAAGTTATTTTAATAATATTATTTGAAAGTAAAGGGCAAAGACTATAACCAGCCATCGCGTTCATTTTTACAAAGTTGATATCAAAAGATAAACGGTAATGTTTGAAAATTAATGACAAAAGTATTGTCTCTCGATGTTAGTTTATTAGTTGTGAGCACTGTTGTTTAGTTGACGAGACCTTGATAAAATTTTGGAGTAAACGTTATTTAATTATTTAATTTATATTCTCATTATTAAGTTAGATACAACTGATTTTTTATATAACGACTATAAAAGTTTACTATAAATGGAGTATAAAATGTAAACAATAAAATAAAAAAGTAAATTAAGTTGAGAAAAGTTTTTTCACAAAGTATGAGTTAAATTTATAGTTATTCCAACTTTGATGATGAATATTTCTAACAAAATACCAAATCTAGATTATATAGAGTATTATCTTTGTTACAAAATGTGTATTAAAAAAATGTACCCATGAAATTTATGTTTTGTATTATTTGAAAAATGTAGCTATTCTCTTGTAATATCCCTTCAATAAGACATTAGATATGTTTGCAACCTGGCTGTGCCATTTTACCCTATGGGGTAAAAAACTCCAGGTTGCAATATTTTAAAGAATAGCAAAAAGACATAGTTCTACAATGATAGAATTCGGTCTTACTGACTTACTTTCACATAGTTAGATAGTTATTTGTTTGATATGTGTTAACGGTTTTGATATAGTCGCTTTATCAAGTATAATTGCTAAAAGTTGAATTGGACCTTTTCCTACCCGAATTGAAAATTTGAATAATAAAACATTAAAATACATTTTTTTAACTTCCCGCAGGGTAAGTTATAGTAATGGGCCAAAAATTGAAAATTAAACTTTTTGCATATCTTCATGGTTCAAAAGTTTCAGAACATTTTGGCATAGCTCAGAAAAAATGAATCAAACGATTTGAATAGTTCAAATAACATTCGATTTCAATTAAGAGGGAGATGTGCTGATCACTTTTTGGCAAAGGCAGGTCCAGCCATTTCGAAGATATAGAGCTAAATGTACAAAAAATTGCAGTTTTTAAGAGAATTAAGCATCCGATTTACATGATTCAAAATACTTTCTGCCTATGTTGACAAAACAATTGCTTTTCGAAAAAAATTTTTTTTGAAGTAAAACTTCTTTAGGCCCGACTAGGTTGTAAATCCGTACAAATGTAACGGAAGTCCGTTACGGCCGAATAATTAATAATAAATTAATTATATAAATGTGTATAACGGTTGACACGAATAAATGTGTGCATCACGAGTGTTACCATATCTTATATATATAAAAATGAATCGCAAAATGTGTTGGTAAGCGCATAACTCAACAACGCCTGGATCAATTTGGCCAATTATTTTTTTAAAATGTTCGTTAAAATCCAAGGATGGTTCTTACGGCGAGAAAACCCTAATTGCCAAGAAAATCCTAAAACTAACCCTTTTCTTTTTCACATACAAACGTTTACTAACTAAAATCAATAGTAGAATCAATTTGAGTTTTATTGCTATCATATAAAGTTCATATTAAATTACAAGCGCTCACTGTCTACTCCTCCTAAACTATTATTCGGATTTTGATAAATATTTCTGAAGTTTGTTAAGGAAATTTTCTACGATGTATGTGATTATAAATTACTGGGATGTATGTGCAATATTGTAGAAATAAATGAAAAAAATTGTAAAAAACGACATGTTATTGTTTGCATTGAAAACAAATGAAAACTATCATCTGCCAAAAATTTTAATTTACTTATGAACCTAGACAATATTAGAATATGTTTAATAAATTTATGATTATGAATAAGAAAAATGAAATGTCTACATTATTATTGCCAAAAAGCAGCTGAGATATACCAGAAATTAAAATAATATAAGATACAGTTTATGTATGGCAGATTGAATGATGCACATCTGAACAGGATATGACAAATTAATTCACTTAAAATATGAAATTAAGTATTAATCTGGCAATTAAGTAATAATTTGATGCGATGCATGCGAAAAATACGAGTGCACGCCTTAGGGGGCGCCAACACAAAATTCGTATATTAAATTTTCAATATAGTTTTTATTTCAATATATAATATCTTTGCATCTTTTACTAATCTTTCCACAATATTTTTAAAATTCATAAAAAAATTACTTTAGAACAACAAATGGGAAAGTGAAGATGAATACATACAATTCGGCACTCACGATATCGATTAGAAGTTTAAGATGCAATTTTGGATATCTTAAATAACAAAAAATTAAATTAATTTAATCCAACATAAAGTACCAGTGTTATGTTATGGTTATGGTTATGTTATACCGTTTAAGAGACTTCAAATTTCAATATAGTGTGGGAAATGAGACTCATCATTTCGTTTTAAAGCAGTACAATTAACATCGCTCATATTATAAATGTATATGCATTTTGGCGTGAAGAGTAATTTAAAAAACAATAATTATTATTTTTAAGTAAACGGTAAATATTAGTATTTTATATTAAAAAATTGTAGACATGGGTACAGGACAAAGTCTGTCGGGTCATCTAGTTGAATAATAAAACTACATTCATGAATGTTTTTTGTTGGCAGATATGTAGAAATTTAATTACGAGAAACTAATACATAATTTAATTACAATATAAGCATATTTTTAACAATAATAAATCACAACCGTGCATTAATTGCGTTTAAAGCAGTTAAACTTGCAACAATTTAATTTGTTTAGAAACCACACAATATCTCACGGTTTACAAATTGTCTGTTTCGACGACTTATGACGTAGTTCGTCTCGTAATAATAGTTGCTCCGTCAACTAATAAAACAGCGTTAAACTTTCCAAGTGATTCATTTGTGTGTGTTCGGAACTTTAATTAAACTCACCAAAACTAAGTAAGTGATCGCGAATGAAGGAGGCAGACTGCTGGCTATAAGAGCAGCCAGCAGCAGCAGGAGCAGAAAATAAGATTGATGAGAAATGAGAGAAACAAAGTGATGATACTTCTGTAAATATTAGTATCTTGGAATAAACTTTGTTGGTATTTAGCATGGATTTTGAAATTGAAGAGGAAAACTGTATTATATTGCTCATTAGTTTCCTCGAGTAGAAGTTATTGTTACAACTTAAGACGGATTTGCTAATTTCAAGTTCATTATTCAGAATTGCTTGAAAATGAGGCTATATGAATAGGGTAGAGCAGATCTTGAAGACCTGCGGGTAAAATGGTCTACAATCATTATTCTGAAAACAAGTAAAGTACGGTATTTTTAAGGATCCTATTTTGAAGTAGAAGGTAAAATATGTGTAACATACTTATACTTATACTTACTTATACTTATAATTGAAGAAAGTATAGGTATACGTTACTAGTATTTTCTTTATAAGTATACGTTTACTAGTATTTATTTATATGTTACTAGGAATCAACCGTTTTTATATCTAGGACAAGGGCGAACAACCTTTTTAACCGACGGGCCAATTTAAATTTTCAAATTTTATTGCGAGCCGCACGTGATTTGTACATATACTAGCTGACCCGGCGAATGTTTAGCTACAAAAAATATTTTTAGAAAATCATTAGTATAAATTTAACCTTTTCTATAAAATCTTGATCGAATTTTAATTAAAAGCGTTCACAAAAAAGGCGATAATTGTTAATTGATCGATTACCGAGCCATTAGAAAATCATGAAAATTTGGAGTTGTGTGTAGTTTTTCATTTCGCATAAAAAAATAAAATAAAGAACAAAATTTAAAAAAATTGTTATTGTACAAGCCATGATAGAAATAAATTGCTTTTTCTAATAAAATTGAAGGTTTTTCATAAACTCTGATAAAAGTCCAATCTAAAATTAAGTAAAAAGGTTTGACTGAGTGCGGGAATAATGTAATTGCAACAAAATTACAAAATTGTCACAAGAAAAGAACAAAGATATAAAACTGAACAAAGTATGTTTCATATAATAAGTGTCTATAAATATTAATATAAAATGAAAACAAATAATATTTAATAGAAGAACAATTTTACTTGAAAATTTTAATAAAAAAATGGGCACTGCATTTTTTTATATAAGCTGATTAATATCAGCCGTTTTTTTTAGATTTTGTTCTTTATTTTAATTTTTTTAATGCGGAAAGTAGCAACGCGTATGCAGCTTCGATATGTTTTACTCAGTTTTGATAGGTGCTAATTTTATATGAATTTTATGGTTGAAATTAACACAGGTCGACAAAAAAGAATTGTCTGAATTGGGTGTGCGACATATGTCTTCCAATGTACCTTTTACCGCTGAAGATAAATCTATAGTCAAAATTGGGGCACAAAATATTGAAAAACATTTAAAAACGAACACAATATTCGATCTAGATTTTTTTCTGAATGGATTAATTATTATCCAGCGACTTTTCTTTTGTGGACCTGCGTAATTGTTCGCACACATACGTACTTCCAAAAAAAAATTTGAATCAAAATTTGATTTGCGTTTTTTTTTTCAAAAGCGAAAATTTCTCAGGGCTGACATAAGATTTATAAAAAAATTCGATGTTTACTGAAAAAATGCATTTTTTAAATCTGTATTACTTTGCATGTTAAATGGCGAAGAAAACATTTACATGAAAACAGCTGTCTTGTTAGCTTTGAACACTTGAAATCACAATTGAAATTTGTTCACATTTTTTTTTTCAATATGAAAAGTGAAACACAAGATTCTGCAAAAAATATTATTCTTTATTTCCAAAATGACGAAAGAACCATAATTATTATTTCATATCCAAAAACAATTGTAATTCGCTATTTGAGTCGTCTACTCCTTGAAGTGCAGTATTTGAGTCGTTTTGAGATTAAAAATCGACATATTCACAAACTTAATTGCCAGCATGTCTTTAAATTTAACCCTCGCGACTTTATAAGATTTACTTATTTAATCATTTTAAATTTCGAAATGCGTTATTGCTATGTTCTAGGACAAGTTCTCAATTTTTTTACAGACAGAATTAGCTTTTACAGCCGTATTTGATAAAATATCTAGAAAATAATCTGTTGTTGAGAAAGGCTTGGCGGGCCGCAGAAAAACACTCGGCGGGCTGCGGGTTGCTCATCCTTGATCTAGGATATCTCATATGTAGTTGAAGTAAAAAGTGCAAACAATGTGAAAATAATACATAAAGAAATAAAACCAGTGGTGTATGGCATAGTGCCATAAGGCAACATTTTGAAACTTTTCGTACAAAAAATTTAATTTAAAAAAAAGAGTGCGCGTAAGGATCACACGCGATTGAAGTAAAAATTATTTGTTATTGTACAAGATGGCATTTAAGCAAAAACAATTTTGAATAATGTTTATTAGTAATATGGTAACACTCGTTATGTACATATTGTCAACCATTATACAAATTTATATAATGATAAATTATAAATTATATAATTATAGTAGCATTAAAAATGTGTATAATATTTAAAAACAATGTAATTAAAGTCATACTTCAAATATGACATGATCGGTTTGTCATTGTAGTTAGCATTTAGAAATAAATGCTCATTAGAGAAATGAAGTAATTGCTGATTAATAAATTCTATAATAATTTCTGTTCACACAGTGAATTTAAGTTAAACAATGCCTAAACAAATATTGTTTTTGCAACTTCACTCATCCTGTAATTGTTTTTGAAGAACTTCATGTAATTAAAATTAACATACATTCATTGACTGCTTGTGTCTTTATACTTTTTAGCTGGCGATATAATCTCATTCTTTGAACAGCTGTAATATCAGTCTTGCCTAAAAAATATTTTCCATTTTAATAACTTCAAAGATTTATAAAAACTACGAATACTATAGAAACAATTTCTAATCAATAAACTTACGTTTAGTACGAATGTTTAATTTATTTTATTATTTTCAAGAAACCGAGTAAAATATTTTTCATTAAATCAACATTTGTACTACGATGTAACTTCAAAATATTTACTTATCTATGCCAATTTCCTTGTAGATATCGGTATGCATACATCGCTGATATCGGTACGCATACAACGTTGATGCCGGTACGCATACAACAACAGATTTCTATTCACATACGCGACGAATAATCACAATCGACCCGTATAGAAATGATATTATCGAGAGCTAATGACGAATCATTGGCACTCGACTCTTATCTTATCTTATCTGCCGTAACGCACTGCCGTTGCATTTGTATGGATTTACACCCTAGTCGCGCCTAAAGAAGTTTTACTTCAATCAAAATCGTAAATTGACGCTTGGCTGTACCTTTTCACCACGCCTAAACGGTAAAAACGGCCTGGTGACAAATATTTTTAAACATATTTTAAAATAATATTTCTACGTAAATTAAATAGTTCTGCTATTTGTTTTGATGCAGTTCGTTTCATTTTCACAGCTAAAAGCCAAATGTCAAAGACCAGCAGGACCTACCCTATATATATATATATATATATATATATATATATATATATATATGTGTGTGTGTGTGTGTATGTGTTTATGCCTCTGGGTTGCACAATACAATCTACTATCGATTTAAAACCTAAAGTGTTTGTGCAATAACAACCGAAGACATATGTCCCAGATTCCCGGAACATATTCCGGCGAGTTATTTTTTTCATTTTGTCCGCCCGAAGCAAAACTATCATGAATATCACTTGACCCACATCCACCCTTTGGACGTACTCGCATTTTCTCGATTTCCAAATGCACATAATTTTCCATTTACCACATGACGACCAAAATTACGTCTGAGATATTGCCAAATGGAGTAATAAACTAGATACGAAGATTTTGGTCAAGAAATAGAATGTATAAGAATTATATAATATTTTCTTTTTCCAACGTATAATGTTTTCGCTAATGTTCTGAAAACCCATTTGAGACACAAAATTAAAAAAAGCATGTGTGACTATATAAGCTAAAATTTGATCTTGTGGGTAGATCTATGAGACTTTTCAACGGATTAATATATGGGGACTTTCTTTTAAAAATATAGATTTCATAATGTATAAAGCAATCCATAATCTCTTATACCAGGCACCAAGGATGATGTGACGACCTGTACGAATTTGCAATGGATTAACAAAAGTTTTCATTTAAAAATTCGAAATGTATTTTGATAAAAAAAAAAAAAAAATCTATACATTTAAAAAAATAGAATTAATGGATAGGGTAGGGCGGAATGAAGGTTCAATTAGACATTGAACAATTATATTGCGAAAAACAAACCAAATGAATCACAACAATTAATATATATCAAACAAACAACTATCTGACTATGTTCACTAAAACTCCCAGCTAATTCATCATTATAGAATTTTTTTTTGCTGTGCTTCAAAAACTTTTAACCTGATCTTCATAAACTCATAGGCAGAGTAAATTGGGAGTACGTTGAAAATCGTGCTGATGAGTTTTTGGTAAAGATCGGCCGGGCCGTTTTCTTGTATAAAGTGTTAAAAAAAAATTCGACTACTTTCATTATTTTTTTGACGGTAGATACCATAGTCCTATAGATCACACTAAAATATTATGGCCCTACGACAAATCGTATACTTTTAAAAATCCGTCAAAGTTTGCAAAAATTAGTATCGTTCTTTTGGCTTTTGTCAAATTTAGACCTTTCATCGACGTTTGCTCAATAAGCTATTTGATGTATGTCGGTGAGGGTTATCGTTTGTCAGTTTTGTGCGACGATCTGCCAAGCCGTTATCCTCATCGTTTCTTTGTAATTTGAAAAAAAAGTGTTAAACTTTCCATCGACATTTGAACTCATACTACCAAATCGACTTTAAAAAATCAAAAACTTTTTGAAAGGTATTAGTTAAGAATGTTTTAGGTGAAAATCTACCGAATAGTTTTCTTGTAATTGAATTTTGAAAAAAAAATGTAAGCCGATTTTCGTGGAACTTTTTTTGGTAATATATATCATGGTCTTTTAGAACTTACTGAAATATTACGCCCTTACGACGAGTAGTTTAATTTTAAAAATTCTTCATCAAAGTTTGAGAAAATGAGTAATTTTTTTTTACCTTTGTTAAAATTAAAATTGGACGATTTACTGGGTATAACGATACAGTACTTGGTTTTAATGAACATACCAAACCATTAAAGTCTGACAGAAACTGGTTCAGTTATAACATTTTTTGTTTGGTTTTTGTTCAATTATGTGTAATAAATCCACCCGGAATACTTTTCATCACTCATAAATTAATTTATTATTTATTGATTAAGTCGATTATTTATACATATCGCGAAGTTCATGTAACTTGCCTCAAGACAAAATACTAATACCAACTAGTTGATCCTTTTTATTCCACTCAGGCGTGAACTTTTGAAGAGATTATATATCAAAAAATGTATCAGGCAATAAAATAACGTATACCTAATAATTATGTTAAGGTCTCGTAAATTAAGCAACAGTGCGTATGACCCAAAAAAATTCAAAGAAAATACTTTCGTTAACAATCAAGGTTATGGCTGATTATACATCTTTTTCCTTTTACTTTCAAATATTGTTGTTTCAAAATTCTCCAATTTACCGATTTGAGATATCAGTGGTGGAATCTTTTTACAAGCAAAGCTTTAAGTGCCGTACGTTTATATTGAATTGAAAAGTTCATAAAAATCTATACGAATTTATTGAGATGTGTGATAATCACCAAGAATTTGTAAGGGATTATCTAGGATTAAAATATATAAGTCTGTTTAAAGGCGAAAATTTTATTTTCTAAATGAATTGTTCAAATTTTTATCTAAATAGTAAATGTGAATCATCACAGATTAGGTCGATAATTTATGCGTATCGGAAACTTCACGCCTCTTGCCCCAAGTCAAAATGCCACTTACAATCAGTTTATAATATTATGTGATGACGTACTGTTATAAATAGAACACATTTATATATTCGGAATGTAAAACGCCCATATATGCTACCAAGATAATTGATTATTAATATCACAATTAATGTGTTTATGATAGGATAATTATGCAATGGGATGTTATTACATATTATTTATGCAAATCTCCATTAGAGGATTGAATAGTAGATATGCACGTTGAATATAATAGATAATTGTAATAATTGTAATAATTTGATTACAGTGCATTACTATAAAAAGGTACAAAATTCAGTTCCTCTGTTTCCCTAACTTTTTTATTTCGTAAATAAATGAAGTGAATAAAAAAACTAGTGGCGCATGGCATCATACCATACGGCAAATTGCTAGAACTTCGCTTATCGTAATTAAATATTCGAGGAATATTAAATGGTTTCAAATAAATTGCCAGAATCATTGTAACTTTCATTATCGCATTTTAAAGAAAATAGACAAAATATGAAGACTCATATTTTCATATCACATAAAAAGTAAATAAATGAAACCTAATCAAACGGAATTAGAGTTAGGATAATAAAAATTATACAAATTAAATTGCAAAGTTGTAATTATTTAAAGTATACAAGAGAGCTTTAGAATTTTATTTGGAGTTTTTTTTTAAGTAAAACTACTTTAGGCGCGACTAGGGTGTAAATCCGTACAAATGCAACGGAAGTCCGTTACGCCCGAACTGGGTCCATTGTGATTAGTCGTCGTGTATGTGAATAGAGATCTGTCGTTGTATGTGTACCGATAACAACAAGGAAATTGGCATAGATAAAGGAACATTTTAAAGTTACATGGTAGTACAAATCTTGATTTAATGAAAAATGCTTGAATCAGAAGAATATATTACCCTATTCCTTGAAAATAATAAAGTAAATTAAACATTTGAGCCGTGTACTAAACGTAAGTTTATTGATTAGAAATTATTTCTATATATTTCAAAGTTTCTATAAATCTTTGAAGTTATTAAAATCGAAAATATTCGTTAGGCAAGACAGATATTACAGCTGTTCAAAGTATGAGATTATATACTTTAGAAAGTAAAAAAGTAAAATGTATGTTAATTTTAATTACATAAAATTCTTCGAACACAATTACATGATGAGTGAAGTTGCGAAAACAATATTTGTTTAGGCGTTGTTTAACATAATTCACAGTGTGAACGAATATTATTGAATTTTTTAATGAACAATTACTAATTACAATGACAAACCGATCATGTCATATTTGAAGTATGACTTTAATTACATTTTTGTTTTTAAATATTACACATATTTTTAATGTTATTATAAATATATAATTTATAATTTATCATTATATAAATGTGTATAATGGATGACACTAATAAATATGTGCATCATGAGTGTTATATGAGGAATTTATTTTTACTTAAATGCCATCTTGTACAGTAGCAAATAAGTTTTACTTCAATCGCGTATAAATCTTATGCGCACTCTTTTTCTGAAAGTTTGAATTATTGTTAAGGGTTGAAGGTTAATCCAAGCAAATTTAAAATCAATTCAGAAGTTTAGAAACCTATTCTGGATATACATCTTGACACGTTCTAAATATATTTATATATATATATATATAATATATTCGTGTTTGTATATAGTCTTGTGTAAATACATACGTGGGGCTATAATATTTGCCCCTAAGCGTGATTTTAGCACATCGCGAGGATAGAAATGTATGTATGTTGACCCTCGCAAAATGCGGTTTCTACGAAACGTTGGTTTTACAATCATGGCAATGATTTTTATAGTCTTCCAGTCCTCTCGTGTCTTCTAAGCCCAGGGACACTATACGACATGGGTTGAAATAGATACACACACAAACAGATATATATATATATATATATATATATATTTATATATATTTATATATATATATATATATATATATATATATATAGATGGTGGTGTCTTGGATTTGTAAATATTTTGTAGAGCTTCGAACAATGAATCCAAAAAGAAATAAGAAAACAAAAAAGTTGTTTTGAAAAACTATTTCTATATTTATTTACTGTCGACGTTTCGGAACTAGGTACGTTCCATCTTCAGGACATCTGTCAAGAAACATGATCTTGATAAGATTTAAGCAAACAATATGTTTAAGAAAAGCAGAAGATGATGGATTTTTTATATAAAATAAATAAAATTGTGGAAAAATAATTTACAGAATTATGACAATACTAGTGGGGCGCATGGCATCGTGCCTTAAGGCAAATTGCTGGAACTTTCCGTACCAACAATTATTTTTTTTAAAAAAGATTAACATTTTTGAAAACATGTTACTTCGAAAAAATAAGATTTGTGAGAAACTATAAACTGGACAAAAAATTACTTTTTTTTTGAAAAATTTCTTTATTTTGACATATTTTGCAAGATCTAAATTTTTTTTCAAAGCAATCGCACTGCTTTAACTGCATAAAGACGAAATATCAAAGCGCGTAAGCGCCGCGTCGCCGTCTAACGCGTAAACATTGGTACGGAACCCATAGGAATGTAAACCAAATTTATACTTATTGTTAAAATCTCTATAAAATATCTGATAATTTGATGTGCATATGTCTAATGATCATTTTTGACCGCCAAATGGCATTTTTTTTTTACTTTTTTCCTTAGATCTCCGAAACCGCTAGACCTGCCTTTATGAAAATTTGATCGGTTCTTCACCTTGTCAATACAAGTAAAATGTTTTTTGAATTATCAAAATCGGACGCTCCGTTCTCTTAAAAACTGAGTTACCGTTTTCGGCACTTTTTGCCCCGTATCTTCGGAACGGCTAAACCTGCCTTCGCCAACAACTAATCAGCACGTCTCCTTATCAATACGAATCGAATGTTTTTTTGAGTGATTCAAATCGGTTGATCGGTGTTCCCGAAATCGTCGACGAAAATTTGTATCCGCACATACATACGCACACGCACACACACACACATACACACACACATACATCCATTTTTTCTAAGGTATGCCAAAATATTCAGAAACCTTTGAAACGTCGAGAATGGCAAAAATTTTCATTTTCGATTTTCTTGCGATTACTTTAACTTGCCCTATGGGAAGTTAAAAAAATATTCGATTCATATTGATAACGAAACGTGCTGATTAGTTTTTGGCAGAGGCATGACTAGCCCCTTTGAAGATACGGGTCAAAAAGTGCCAAAAACGGTAACTCAATTTTTAAGAGAACGGAGCGTGCGATTTCAATAACTCAGAAAACATTTTACTTGTATTGACAAGATAAAGAACCGATTAACTTTTTGGAAAGGCAGGTCTAGCGGTATCGAAGATCTAGTAAAAAAAGTAAAAAAAATGCCATTTGGCGATCAAAAATGATCATTAGACATAGACACATCAAATTATCGGATATTTTAATAGTACATATAAATTTTGTTTACATTTCATGAGTTCCATAAATTGGTTTGTCGGTTAGACTGCGACGCGGCGCTTACGCGCTTCTATATTTCGTCTCCATGCCGCTAGGACAGTACGATTCTTTGAAAAAAAGTTTATAATTTCCAAAATATTCCAAAATAACTTTTTTTCAAGAAGTCTCTTTTCCAAAAAAGTAAATTTTTCCCAAAAATTTCTCAAAAATCTAATTTTCTCAAAGTGTGAAAAAAATTTAATCTTTTTTAAAAAATATTAATTTATAGTACGGGATGTTCCAGCGATTCGCCGTACCAAATTTACCAGAAATGAAACCAGCTAGTGTGGTGTCATATGCTACACCTCTAGCTGGCATAGAAACGCAGAGACAAAATGCATAGAAAAATTGACACAAGAAATTTTAATCATTCTTTTTTCGTGAAAAAGTTTTTTGTGTGTGTATGAATTAATATCTGAAAAAATGGTTTTAAAAAAAATGCTGAGTAAATATACCAAAAACGATGATTTTTTTGCAATTTTTATCTCTATCTCTAAGAGGAGCTCCCAGGGGCAGGGGTTGAACCATGGGCCAGGACTGGATCGACCTTTCGAAGTTAGTGGAGTCGGTCATACATTTAGACATGATTAGGGCACTCTAAATGAGCCAAAACGGAATTTTTCAAAATTAATTCTCAAGCCTGGAAAAAATCCTACTGATGCAGTTTCCTACCGGCCCATTAGTCTTCTGTCTTGCCTCTCAAAATTTTTTGAAAAAGTTATTCACAAAAGAATCATAAACATTTTAGAAGATAACAATTTTATGCCAAAACATCAATTTGGGTTCATTAGACAACACTCAACAGTAGAACAAATACATAGAGTTGTGGATTCCATTTATAAAGCCTTTCACTTAAAAAAATATTGTTCAGCCCTTTTTCTTGACATCAGTCAGGCGTTTGATAAAGTTTGGCATAACGGCTTGTTGTACAAATTAAAGAAGAATTTACCATACAACTATTATCTCCTCCTAAAATCATATCTGTGTGATAGAAGGTTCTTTGTCAGTTTTAATGATGCTTCATCTAATGTTAAAAATATTTCTTCCGGAGTTCCCCAAGGTAGTGTTCTGGGTTCGCTGCTTTACATTATATATACTGCTGATATACCTACAAATGCAGAAACCATGATTGCTACCTTTGCAGATGATACGGGAATTCTAGCTCAACATGACAACCAATTGCTTGCCTCGGAAATTCTACAAAAACATGTAGATGAAGTAGAAAAGTGGATGAAACTATGGAGAATAAAAGTGAATAACTGTAAATCAGTTCACGTTACTTTTACCTTAAGACAAGGTTCATGCCCTCCTGTTAGATTGAATGGTGATTTAGTTCCTGTATCCAATGTTGTTAAATATCTGGGATTACATTTAGATAGAAGATTAACCTGGCATGAACACATTCTAAAGAAGCGTCAGCAGCTTGAATTAACACGTAGGCAACTTAATTGGTTAATGGGCTGGAAATCACAAGTCACAATAGAAAATAAACTACTAATCTACAAAACAATAATTAAACCAATATGGTCCTACGGCCTACAACTATGGGGTGCGGCCAGTAATCGAATATAACTATTCTACAAAGGTTCCAAAACAAAATTTTGAAAGAAATCGTGAACGCTCCAAAATACGTCCCAAATTGGTTGATTCATCAAGATCTCAGAATCCAAACTATTGAAGAAGAAATCAATCTATACTGCGCCAGATATAAAGCTCGTCTAAGTCGTCATCCAAACGTATTAGCGTCAAATCTGCTCAAGCCTTTACCACCAAAGCGTCTGAAGAAAAGAATCTGCAATGATTTACTACAAAACATAACTTAACATCTATGAAGGCGCTATCACAGGATAGCGATCCTTCTCACGCCGTCAATTAATATATAACTGTAACAAATGTAGCTGAATGTACTTTGTATAGCTTGCTATGAATAATAAATAAAAAAAAAAAAAAAAAAAATCTTTTGGTCAATGCACGGGACATCAGAATTTATTTTAGAGATATGGTTTCCTCAGCAAAGTATCTTATTTTGATTCTTAGTATCCGAAAATCATACGTGCCTAAGCGACTTTTAAATCGACCTGCCCAATTATATATATATATATATATATATATATATATATATATATATATTATTGTTTTATTTTCCATCTAATGCCTATTTAATTTTTCTCTCCGACGGGTCACTCATAAATGATGAGCATTTAAGCATGCCACATTAAGGTATTAGAGAAATAGCAAAACGTGTTTTGAATTAACTCTGTTTCACTCTTTATGTATTATTGTGAACTCAGAAAAATAGAATACAGTCCAACAGTCGTCGTCCAACTCGTTTGTACTGTGAGGCTTATAAAATCCTACAAGATTCCTGTCAGTAATCCCTTGAGCACACTACATGGAATACACTTGTACTATGGATGGCTTAGAAGAAGACATCATATAGATACAACGGGGTTTATACATACATAAATAGACACACACATGTATATTTATACTTATACTCGTATCGGTAATATGTAGACTACTTTAAGTACTTGAGGAGCATCTCTACTAAAGTTGGATACTGCACAACAGAAACCAGGGAAAAGATAGCAAAGTCAAAGTGGATTTCACAAAAAAGTTTACTCTATTAACGAAAAAACTGAAACCTCATAAAATTAATAAAATGTTAAATGTTAATTTTTATAATCAAACTAACCGGAAGGTATGTGCTTAAAAATTTCGAATTATATAATAGAGATAACATAACAATAATTCTATAGGCTGTCCTCTTATTCTTAATCAACTATCCTTTAATGTTCCAAGGCTATCTACGCGTTCACAATTTTTTTTCAATTATCCTACTCCTAAATCTAATGCTCTCTTAAACTCGCCTATTCTGCTTATGTCTTCTAACTTTAACTTAATTAATATTGAAATGGATGTTCACAACACTTCACCTAATCAAATAATCTCCATCTGCACAAGTTAACCTATTTATTTTCTTTTCAAATATCTCATTATTTTATCTTATTCTGTTTAAAAATAATATTGTTACATTTTGCATTATATGCAATTTTATGTTAAGCATTTTATGTTAATAACTATATATTGTAATTTTGTATATATTTTAATTATTATTCATTATGTAAAATAATTGTATTTTTGAATCCTCTTGGAAGAAATTTGTGGGCTATATATTTAAATAAATAAATAGATAAATAATGAATAACGCTTCAATAACGTATTAAACTAGTGGGGTGGGTGGCATCGTGCCCTCAGGCAAATTGCTGGAACTTCCCGTACCGTAAAGAAATGTTCGAGAAATACTGAATGTTTTCAAAATTATTATAAAGATTGTAACATTGTCTAATATTTATAAGAATTATATAAACTGAATTGCAAAGTTAAAATTATTTGTTTAAAGTATATTAGAACTGTAGTCAGAATTAAAAATAAAATCTGAAACGACTGGACCTGCCTTTGCAAAACACTAATCAGCTCTTCTCCCTATCAATAGGAATCGAATGTTTTTTGAACCATTCAAATCGGTTGATCCATGCGCCCGAAAACGTGACTGGAAATTTGTATCCATACATACATACACACACACACATCCATTTTTTCTGAAGTATGCCAAAATGTTCAGAAACCTTCAAAACGTCGAGAAATGTAAAAATTTCCAATTCCGATTTTCGACCCATTACAATAACTTACCCTACGAGAAGTTAATTAGCTCCATCGTGCTTAAAATTGTGGGATTTCAATTGGAAGCTTCATATTCGATACTCAACTCAGTCAACCTGATATTGAGCAGTAGTGATATTAGCTTGCATTAAAAATTTAAACCGGGATTGCTGCATCAATAAAAATTTATCACTATTACAGAAATTGTAATAATCATCACATAAAAAAGGACAGGCATTTGGGTCACTATCTACTATAAAACCATGTCATTAAAAGAACTCAGCACAGCACAGATCATGACAGCTTAATTGATGTTAAACTAGCGGGGTAAATGGCATCGTGCCTTAAGGCAAATTGCTGGAACTTCCCGTACCGTAATTAAAAATCTTGGATCGGAACCCAAAAATATTTACCCAAAATGTGTACACATTATTAAAATCTCTATAAAATATCTGATAATTTGATGTGCATATGTCCAATAAATATTTTTGACCACCTAATGACATTTTTTTAACTTATTTTTGTTGAGAGTCCATAACCGCTAAACCTGCCTTCCCAAAAATTTAATTAGTTTTTCACCTTGCCAATACAAGTAAAATATTTTTTTAATTATTAAAATCGGACGCTTCGTTCTCCTAAAAACTGAGTTACCATTTTTGTCACTTTTTGCCCCGTGTCTTCGAAACGGCTAGACCTGCCTTCGCCAAAAACTAATCAGCCCGTCTCCTTATCCATACGAATCGAATGTTTTTAGAATTAATCAAATCGATTGATCCGTGTTCCTGAAATCGTCGACGAAAATTTGTGTCCGCACACACACATACGTAGGGCGGTATTTTGTCCGACATACTCAGACAAAACACCAGTCTGGGATGCATAAAAGCATTTCCTTTGCTATACAAAAAAAAAAAAAACACACACACACTTATACATCCATTTTTTCTAAGGTATGCTAAAATGTTCAGAAATCATTGAAACATAATAATATATAAACATTTTCATTTTCCATTTTTTTGCAATTACTATAACCTCCCTACGGGAAGTTAAATATTAGTAGAAACTTTAATAAAAGTTGATTTTTCTAATTATTTCTGTTTCACAATCCGCCCTCCAATTTTTAACGTTTGGTTACCCAACAAAATATTTTCATTAGAACAGGTGCCAGGTAATGTATTTTTTTATTATCAGAGAAAATATAGCAGGGGTACGATTTAAGCAAGGTAGATGTTTATGTCTATGTATGTATTTATTTTTACATGTGTGCACCGACGTAAGCCAGTCAGAATATTCCATCTCGTATTGAATTGTAAACCGATTTCATTTGAAGTGATTTTGAGGGACGCCTTTTGTGAATATACTGTGAATACATACAGAAATGTATTTATCATGTCAATGGAGGATTGGGTAGATACTACATATTTGCTCAATACTTATCAGATACTTACATAATGTACTTATTCAATATATCATATTAAATTTAAACACTGTGTACCACAAGGCGTGCACAGTATAATAAAAGTAAGAAAGAAATATTAAAACTTGATGTGAATAAAACTATAATAAATACATAGTAAGGTACACAGTTGAGACTAAAATTTTTGGAAAAACTAACTTTGGAAGAACACATAAAAAATAAATTAGTGGGGTGCATGACATCGTGCCTTAACAGCAATCGAATGTTTTTTGAATAATTCAAATCGGTTGAACCGTGTTCCCGAAATCGTCGACGAAAATTTGTATCCGCACACACACAAATAGATCCATTTTTTCTAAAAAATGCCAAAATGATCAGAAACCTCTGAAACGTAAAGCTATATAAAAAATTTCATTTTCGATTTTTTTGCGATTACTATAACTTACCCTACGGGAAGTTAACTAGTGGGGCGCATGGCATCGTGCCTTATGGCAATTTGCTGGTACTTCCCGTACCGTAATTAAACATTCGAGAAACGAAAATAATCAATAGATTATTTATTATAAATACATACTGTAAAATAATAAGTCAACGAGCGTATTCTACAGAAAACTTTGTGTATGTTTATAAGAAATTTCTTCTTTTTTTTTAATTTGATTTCTTTTGATAATTTAAGATTTGTTTCAAAATTTTGAAATTTCTTTTTAAATTCAAAAATTTTTGGATTTTTTTTTTAAAAAAACGTTTTTTTTTAATTTTTTGAGAATTTGAAATTTTTTGGAAATCATTGATTTTTTTTGAAAATTTCGAAATATTCTCAATTTTTTAGGAAATCCTTTTTTTAATTTTGATATTTTTTTAAATTTTTCAAAAAATTTCCTTTTTTTGAAAGGAATGAAAAATTACAAAAATTTGAATTTCTTGAAACTTTAATTTTTTTTTGAAAATTTTGATTTTTTTTTTAATTTTAAAACCAAAAAAATTCCTGTAAAAGCATATTTTGCATCCCGTTTACTCAAGCAAAGAGTTTTTGAATTAATTTAATCGGGTGATACGTTCTCTCAAAAACTGAATTAACATAACCGCTGGACCTGCCTTCCCAAAAATTTAATCAGTTGTTCATGTTTTCAATGCAAGTAAAATGTTTTTTAAATTATTAAAATCGGACTCTTAAAAATTGAGTTACCGTTTTGGGCACACAGCGGGTCTCCGTATCAATACAAATCGAAAAGTTTGTATCCGCACACACACATACATCCATTTTGTCTGAGGTATGCCAAAATTTACAAAAGCCTTTGAAACGTAAAGATATTTTAAAATTTTCATTATCGATTTTTTGCGATTACTTCAACTTACCCTACAGGAATTTAAAAATAATTTAAATACATATGCATAGTTGAGTCTACTAACAAAGAATTTAAACCTCGGTCTTCTATACATTTATTTATAAATCAGAGAAGATAATCGTGAAAAACGCGATTTGAAAATTACATTGTCCCGTATAACAAGAAGCACTTTTCCATTACCAAGTTTACAAGAAATATGATAATTGAATTTAATGGCAAAACATGATACGACAAATTCAATTTAAGATTCCTCTGTCACTTGGAAAGTTCTTTTAAAGGTGTCTCGAGATTATCAAGGGTGGTAAATTATCTTAAACATGTAATACAGGGATTGTTAAATTTCAGGGGATGAATTCATTAAATATTCAGCTTCTTAATATAACGAAATTTATTTTAGTGAAAATAAATCAGCATGGAGACTGATGGATTTATGGTGTGAGGAGTCCTTCTATTTCAATTAATATACTTGATGATGAAACTAATCGCTAGTTAAACAAGAGACTACTCTAAAATACTGCTTTAAAATTTCACACGTTTTTTAAATGATTTTCTATTTTCCATCTATTTATTTGATTTGTCACCAGTATCAAAATTCTCCAACTCAGGATTTGAACGAATAGCATTAATTAAATCCGAATGGAGCAAGATTTGTTAATCGCTGAGCAAAGTTTTCGAACGCAAATTAGATTAATGTAGATTTTGGAAATACGTTGTTGTTTGCCGCTACTTTCATCCAAGAAAGCTTTTAGGGAGTTTGTGTGTGGAATTAAGCTCAATTTAGTCGAGCAAAGCTTTTCGGAATTACAAGTTTCAAATCTGCTCGCATAAAAGACGTGTATGAAGGAAAGGATTGACAGTTGGTAAACTATGATCTGTAGATAAAGAAAAAATCCATTTAATATTTGGAATTTTTTTGAGTAATAACCGATTTAGCCAAAGATAATCCCATGTTGTGGAGCAACAAATGTTACATTTTGCGCTCGTTCGAAGGGCAGTAAAGTTCAATTTAACTTTTAGCAAACCAAACTAACTACATTACTACTAAATAACGCATAATTTTCTGCTATTTTCAAGAAGTTGACACCTGGTCCTTTTTACCCCATACGCGGGACTTACTTAGTTTTAAGAAAATTTTACAAAATAACAACTATATTATTCAACCAATGCAAAATATAAATTTCATGGGTGCATTTTTCACATTGATAATACTGTAAATACACTTGATCAGGTATTTTGTCAGCAATACCCATCAGCAGTGTTGGAATGAATATTTATTTATTTACCTCTTGTAAAATTGCTTTATTTAATTTGATTTACTTTTTTAGTAACTTCCCGTAGAGTAAGATATAGTAATCGCAAAAAAACGAAAATGAAATTTTTTATATATCTTTACGTTTCAAATATTTCTGAAAAAATGGGTGTATTTGTGTGTGCGTGTGCGTGTATGTGTGTATGTGTGTGTGTGCGGATACAAATTTTCGTCGACGATTTCGGGAACACCAATCAACCGATTTGGATAATTCAAAAAGCATTCGGTTTGTATTGATAAAAAGACGTGCTGATTAGTTTTTGGCGAAGGCAGGTCTAGCCGTTCCGAAGTTACGGGGCAAAAAGTGCCAAAAACGGAAACTCAGTTTTTAAGAAAACCGAGCGTCCGATTTTAATAATTCAAAACACATTTTACTTGTATTGACAAGATGAAACACTGATTAATTTTTTGGGGAGGCAGGTCCAGCGGTTATATACTCTCTATAAAAATAAAAAGTGTCATTTGGCGGTCAATAATGTTTATGGGACATATAAAGTGCTGCATTTACAGTAGGGGCAGTACCCAGGGCGGCAAATTTTCAGGGGCGGCAAAATTTGGAAATTAAGGAAAAAAATGTATCTATACATAGAACAAATATGTAATGCGTGATAAATTTTCTGCAATAAAATAGATATTTTAGTTTTAGAAAAAGGAGATAAAAAAATGGGCCGGCATTTTCGTCAGTGCCGCAGGGCGCCAAATTTCTAAATCCGGCCCTGGACATATGTACATCAAATTTTCAGACATTTTATAGAGATTTTAATTATGTGTACACATTTTGTACAATTTTTTTTGGGTTTCGTACCAAGATTTTTAATTACGGTACGGGTAGTTATAGCGATTTGCCCTAAGGCACGATTCCATGCACCCCACTAGTTTGCTATTTTTAATTTTTTCACTATAAAAATTCAGTTAGCCATTTTCACCCCACACAGATATAAGCTTTTATACACGCTATATGAAAAAAAAATTAAATTTAACTTAAACTTAACAATAAATTTTATAAAACAATTAAATAACGTATATTAAAAAATAATATTAATATTTCGCAAACTAAACCATAGTGATCACAACCAAAACAACTAACAACAAAAGAAAATATGTTTATTATTGATTTTCAAACATTTCCGTTTATATTCAGATACCAACGTCTTAAGAATCAAGAGAATGACTGCTTTTACTTTTTTTTCCCTCTACTTCCAAATATTGTTAAAAAATTATTACCTTTTCTGGTTTTTGAAATATCGGTGGTAAACCTTTTTACCCGCGGACCTTTAAGCCCTCTTTTATTGTATTTTATTTGTTTTTGAGATAATGATGAAACTTTCTTACTCGCGTACCTTTAAGCCTCGCACTACCTAGTCGAAATCTTATATTTGAATTGAAATAGGTTGTTAATATGTATGAGCAGAGAAAAATAAATTCAAAATTTAAATTAGAATTCATTTTAATCTATTTGCAAAATTTGATTATTTTAAGCAACCGTTATATTTATCGTGTATATATTTAGACACGTGTTTTCCCTTATAAAATTTTCATGCAAAGCAGTATGCAAATTTGATTTCAGAATATGATATTAAAACTGACTTATGCACTTATTGCTGCAGACATCTTTAAGAACAAATATTTAACGTCTTTGAGATTTCTAAGGAATCGTTCTTTTTCAGCGTCAACTCTCTACAAATCTCTTACTAAGTAGAAAGAGCAGTTAATACTCTACATATATATATATACATATATAAATGTATATATATATATATATATATATATACATTTATGGCTCATAAAAAGCACTGTGGCATGTATTTAAACCTTACTTAAGATTTCTAAGGAATCAGTTGAGGGATTTTTATAAGTACATATGTAATCCTACGACATTTTGCTTCACGCAATACTATAAAGTAAATCTATAACTAGTATTATATATATATATATATATATATATATATATATATAATTTGAGTTAAAAAGTCGGGCATTACATCAATAAAAATGAGAGTTTTTAGAAATTTATTTAAAATCCATACGTTTCGGCTTGCATCTTAACCTTCATTCAGTGACAATAATAATATGTAAGAAATTTCATAGAAAAACAATAATAGAAATAATACAAAAACCCTTACAATTTTGTATCCTCTTATAACATATGAAAACATTATTAATCCATGGTATGAGTATGTGTACATTGACAAAATATATATTTTTTAACATCACAGATGGTAAAACACACAAATAAACATGATAACTTAACAAGTTGTCGAAACTATGTATTTACTATTCGGACTTTAAGATAGAAATGCCGGAGTTAATGACAGAAAAGCGATGGGATCTTGTCATTTCTTTAAGAAATTTTGACACGCTATCTAGGAACCAAGTGTTTGTTTCGGCCGTATTCCCGAAGCGTTTGTTTATGACCCTGTCATTTTGCAATTGCAAAACAACCCCTCAGCAAAACTTCTTTTAATTACGTTCTCTTCAAAATGTAAAATTTTTAGTTTGAAAAAATCTATATTATGGTTTAAATGATTAATATGCTCGGTTAACATTGTTTTAAATTGTTTGTGATTTTTTGAGTTATTTTTATGTTTTACGTGACGAAGGACATAAAAATAACACACAAAAATCCCAAATAATTTAAGACGATGTTAACCAAGCATATTAATAACTTAACCCATAATATAGATTTTTTCAACCGAAAAGTTTTACATGGGGGGTACATCGAATGGTTTTTAAACTTTTTCAGGTTCAGGCGTTTTTGAGCAAGCGTTGGTGAAAGGTCTAATTTTGACAAACGCCAAAAAACTACTAATTTTTGCAAACTTTGACAAATTTTCAAAATTAGGGCCGTAATATTTTAGTATGATCTAGAAAACAATGATATCTATCGCCAGATTTTTTTTTATGAAAATGGACGAAAAAGTTTTTCAGTAGTTAACAAGTCAAGAAATTTTGTCAACAAATCTTTACCATAACTAATCAGGTCGATTCCCAATCAATATCTTTGGAACGGTTTTTGTATTTTTAAAATCGAATTTTGAGAAAGCATCGATTAAAGGTAGAAAAATCTTTGCACATACTTACACACACACACTCATATACTTTATCCAAATTTGATCTCATTCGTTTCAGAATGGATTGAAATGACGAGAAAACATAAAATTAGCGAATCGGATTTTTTATGAAAACATAAACTTCTCCTTCGGAAAGTTAAAAAAAGTTGAATTCATGAATCCGATGGCATAATAAATTGTATAGTTTGCATTTTGTAAACGGACTCGACTGTTTCTTCGTAATTAGCAGATATGTGTGCAAAATATTTCATCAACGTTTTCGTAAAAAATCCTGAAGCTATCTTTGAAAATATCTGTTGGGAATTGTGCTGATTAGTATTCCGTAAAAATCAGTGGGGCCATTTCTTTGTAATTGGTGAAAAAAATTCTTGAAGAAGCAGTATCCTTGGTTTAAAACACCCTAAACAAGAAATAAGATAAAATATGTTAAATAAATTAAATTTATTTTTTGATCAATATACAAAACAGTTATTTTTATTTCTCTGTTATCACAAAATATTACTTAGAGATGATTGTGTAAATACCACCCCATACCATTTCTAATTTTGATGACAATTGATTCATTGACTTGCAACGCGTTGCAAGATTCAACTATGCGTTGCAACATAGTGAAAACATGATATCGGACTTTCCTCCGAAGAATTAGTAAATTCATTCATATAACTAAAATTCATACTTTTATTTTATAACTTCCAAGATAAATTACCATTTGTATCTTTGACGCCCACGTCGCGGTGACCTCGAAAATTCATCCAAGTGTATAGAAATAATTTATATTTTCCGCGAATTTTCACACTATTTCCTCTAGAAACTTTTTTTTGCATCACAACAGCAGACAGATCTAAAATAAATGTTTTTATAGATAAGCGCCGAAAAGAACCATATCAATAAATGTCAAATGCTGATGGTAAGAGTTTTGATGGATTATCTGACGCCTTTGCGGTGATGTCGTTGTCTCCACTATGGGATCATGTATCAAAATGGAAATATAATGGGAAGAAAAATCCATGTTAGCAGAATATGTAATATAGAAATCTTTTGGATAGAATACTTGCTAAAAGTGACAATAAATAGACGCGGGATACAGAATGACAACATTTTAAGAGAAGGTTTTAAAGATCAAGTTGAGAAATCAGAAGAAATTCTTAGAAGAAAAATTCACAAATAAATAAGTCAACAATTATATAAAACGTTTTGCTATATCATCTGTATTTGCAGGTTGTTCTGTTTTCCATTTTGCAAATGTAAACAAATTTTGTACTTTTTATTGAAATCTCTCTAAAATATCTGATAATTTGATGTGCATATGTTTATTGATTTTTTTACCGCCGAATGGCATTGTCTACAAAAAAATGTATCTGCACATACGTATACACACACAAACATACATGCTTACAAACACTCACACAAACAATCATTTTTTTCGCCAAAATGTTCAGAAGGTTTTGAAACATAAAGATACATGAAAATTATCACTCTCGTTTTTTTTTAACTTCCCATAGGGTAAGTTATAGTAATCGCAAATGAAAATTTTTATATACCTTTACGTTTCAAAGGTTTCTGAACATTTTGGCATACCTTACAAATATAGAGGTGTGTGTGTGCGGATACAAAATTTCGTCAACGATTTCGGAAACACAGATCAACCGATTTGAATAATTAAAAAGAATTGCGAAGTTCCAGCAATTTGCACAAAGCCATACACCGCGATTACTATCTCGTAGTCTACAAATTAAAAAACGCAGTATTCTTGAATGTATTTTTTCCAAATATTATTTTATATTCTTAGAATTTAAAGATTCTAAAAAAATCTGATGAATTAGATTTACAACAATATTTTGTTGTGAACTATTCGTATGTAGAATACTATTTTGTTTGTGAGAAATGTATTTCATTCTGTAAATTATTAAAAATATATTTTATTTACAATCATATAAAATAAACTGTTATGAAAGTTGTGCAAAATTATGACAAAAATTTCATCTTCAAATTGTTCAAAATATAACATCATGAAAAATCAGTTTCTAATTATAATTGTTTAAATAACATAAAGTATTGTGAAAATTGTGCAAAATATGTTTTTTCTGTAACATGTAAAAATCTAAATATTTCTGAAAAGTATGTTAAATCTGTTTTTATTAAAATTGTGCAAAATATATTTTTTTCTAAATATTTAATATAATTTTTTTCTGAAAATGGTAAAAAATCTGTTTTACAATTGAAATTGTTCAAAATGTAACTGTTATAAAAATAGTAAAAATTGTGACTGTAGAAAATCTGAAATTTATGAAAAATATAATTGTTTCTTGAAATTTTGAGAATCTTTTTCTAAAATAGGATAACCCTTTCGGAAATAGGGACACAAATGTCTAATTTGATTTTGAGCAATCATATTGTGAAAACCAAATCAATTATATCAGAATGAATAGTACATATCGAACAAACAACTAGCTGACTCTGTTCAGTAAAACTGCTAGCTAATTCATCATAATAGAAATATGTTTTTCATTTTTTTTCAAAAATTTGTTACCTTTTTACCAGGGGGCAAACAGATCTTGCTCTTGTTTTCAATTTTAAAAAGTTTTTACGATTTAACGAAATAGCTACATTAATCAACCAATACAAATTGGTACAAATTCTACAGAGATAACACAAACAACCTTGATCTGGTATATCGTAAAAAATCTTCAGCAGCAGAGATGGAATAATTGTTTATTCAATTGATCTCTTGTGATAATTATTTTTTAACTTGATTTACTTAATTGAGTACTATGTTTAATTGTTTACACCTTTACCAGGATTGTTCAATTGATCCTTTTTACGCCACTCATTTGGTACGCTAAAACCATTGATTTTGAACCAGAAAAAAACGTTATTGAACAAATTATAGAAAATTTTGTCCAAGTTTAGTTATTGTATTGTAACATGAATCGGTAAGGAGATATCGTAGAAAAACTGTTTTTTTTGACGCAACTGTTTTTGACGGCCAAAATTCGATGTCGCAAAGTTGAAATTCGTAAAGATCACACAAAATCTATAAAATCAGCAAATTTTCAAAACTTTTGCAAAACTTTTAAAGTAAAATTACTATATGACTGAACTATTACTTCTGAGCTTATTTGGAGGTTATATAAATAAAATGATAGAATCTATCTTGAATATAGCAATACATATTATGAAACAAATTAAAAACGTCAAAAATTTTGTTAAGGTTTCGTAAACTAAACGACAGTGCTCACAACCAAAAAACTACAACAAAAAACAATACTTTTGTTAAGAGTTTTCGAATATTGCCGTTTATCTACCGATAGCAACGTTGTAAGAATCAAGACGATGGATGGGAATACATCATTTTCCCTCTACTTTCAAATATTATTAAAAAATTCAGAATTTTACTCTTTTTTGAGATATCGGTGGTGTGGACCATTAAGCCCCGTTCTGGTGAACGGTTGTGATTCGACCTTTTCTTGTATGATTTGATTTTATGACTAATAATAATAATAATCTATTGTATTTAAAGACTAATCCATTGCATTTCAGTTTTTTCACGTAGGCAAATGTTCAAATTACTATTTAATTTGCTCCCAGCTAACTGGTAAATTAACAAAATTATTGCTGATCAAAAAAGTGGTACAACCGTACCCAGTATCCCCTATGTAAGATTGTTCCGTATATAAAACAAATTCACTTCACTTTCTCATATATCTCATATTGCATAATTATATTTTTCTTTCGTTTTGCTTTCAATAAACTAAAGTTTACATATCAATCCATTTGTTAGCTTAGTAGTGACACATTTCCAAACATACATACACTAACACCCACTGTTAGATAAAGTTTAGTCGAAACTACACGAGGATAAATAAATCTATCTATCGAAGCCTATCCATCACTCGGGGCTGTTGGCGAAATATCCACACTTTTGTTTTTTGAGAAAAATCAGTGGCAGAATTCGCCGGAAGAGAAATAGAAGATGGTTTTATGATAAATGTCTTAGCAACTTTGTGGTTATTTTGTGAAGCACAAGTAAATCAACACAAGTAAAATCAACGAAAGAATTATACCTAGTTGTAGAAAATTGATAGCAGCTGGTGAACAGTATGAAAAGACTGAGTTGTTATAAGACCACGAATTTTCATCTAAATTTCTGCTTGAATATAATATATTTGTGATGATTTTTCTTATTAAAAAAAAAAAAAACAAAATTGAGTAGTAACTGCGTGAAAGAAACAATCTATTTGTTTTTAAGAGCAGAACTGGTATAAGATCACCAATTTTTCTGTAATTGCTTGAATATAACATACAACTATTTATTGAAGTAAAAGTTCTTTAGGCGCGATTAGGGTGTAAATCCGTACAAATGCACCGGAATCCGTTACCGTACGCCCGAACTGTTCGTTATTCGCTCTCGATGAGATCATTTCTATACAGGTCGATTGTGATTAGTCGTCGTGTATGTGAATCTGTCGTTGTATGCGTACCGCATCTACGTTGTGTGCGTACCGGCATTAACGTTGTATGCGTTCCGATATCAACAAGAAAATTGACATAGATATGTAAACATTTTGAAGTACATCGTAGTACAATTCTTTATTAATGAAAAAAATGCCTGAATCAAAAGAATATTTTACCCTATTTCTTAAAATAATAAAACAAATTGAATATTTGCGCCTTGTATTAAACGTAAGTTTATTGATTAGAAATGTTGTCCATATATTTTGTTTAAAAAAATAACAACAAGCAGCCAATGAATGTAGTTAATTTTAATTACAACTAGTGAGGTGTATGGCATCGTGTCTTAAGGCTAATTGCTGGAACTTCCCGTACCGTAACGAAAAGTTCTACTGGAATACTGAATTTTTTCAAATAAATTATTATAACATTGTCTAATATTTATAAGAATTATATAAACTGAATTGCAAAGTTGAAATTATTTGTTTAAAGTATATAAGAACGTTAGTCAGAATTAAAAATAAATTCTGATTTATTATCGATATACGAAAAAAATATTTAAAAAAAAAATGAAAAAAAAAATTATTTTCAAACATTTTTTTTCAAAATCAATTGTTTTGTTGAAACAAGCAGAAAGTTCTTTGAATCATTTAAATCGGGCGCTTAATTCTCTCAAAATGCAATTTTTTTAACATTTTTCTCTGTATCTTCGAAATGGCTGGACCTACCAAACTAACAAGCACTTCTCCCGATCATTACTAATTGAATGTTTTTTAGATCATTTAAATCGGTTTACTCGGTTCTCTCAAAACTCGATTTCTATTTTCTGCACTCTTTGCTCTTGATCTCCGTAACTGCTGGACCTGCCTTCGCCAAAACTAATCAGCACATCTCCCTGTCAATAGGATCGAATGTTTTTTGAAGCATTCAAATCGGTTGATCAGTGCACCCGAAAACATGACCGAAAAATTGTATCCATACATATACACACACATCCATTGTTTTCTGAGGTA
>NW_020537516.1:0-15262 GCF_003426905.1 Ctenocephalides felis
AATATTAACAACTAAAAACTTTCAGATTTTTTTAACAAAGTGTTTTCATATCTAATTTGAGTTAGATGTCAAAAACCAAAAAATGTCCAGAATTTTCTATTTGTTGCTAAAGAATGAAAAATCTATTTCAAAGTCAAAGATATCTATTCACGGAAAATCCTTTGGAAACATTTGAGCCAAAAAAAATTAGAAAATATCCATATTAAGGACGGGAGCAAAAAATTCAAAAATATCCATATTAAGGACCATCCTAACATATATTAAATTTCATTTCCCTGCACAAAAGAAGTTAAATTAATCCGAAATATTGTTTTCTCATTTCTTTACCATTAGTGCAAGTTCTTATAAAAAATATATTTTTTTTTAATATTTGAGAAGCGTAATTAATTATCGGGCTTTTGCGAATATGTATTAGTCATAACCACACGTCCATTTCAAATTTCAGGTAAAAAGTTGGCAAATACGCAAATGGGTCTACTACTCCTTTTTATAAGTACATAAAGTTCGAAGCTTTATCATTATTATTATCATTCATGATATCAAGACCAGACGTGTACCTGGGGGCTCGGGAAAACGGAATAAAGGGTAATTTTGCCACTATAGGCAGGGGTGGACAACCCAAAACGAAGTGGATAGTAGAACTTAACTAGTGGTACATGGCATCGTGCCTTAAGAGAAAATGCTAGAACTTCCAGTACCTATTTTTCTTTAAAGTTTTTTGAAAATTAGAAAAATTAGATTTTTGAAAATTTTGTAAAATATTTGCTCTTTTTTACATAGTAATAGATGAATAGAATAGATGAACTTGCCGCACCAAAGTTTGTTTTAAAAAGTTTTAATTTTTTTTTGAAAACTGAAAATTTCTGTTTTCAAATTTTGAAATAATTTTGCTCATTTTTTTTTCATAGCAATAAACTTGCCGAACCTAAATTTGTTTTAAAAAGCTTTAATTCTTTTGAAAACTGAAAATTTGAAAATATTTGGTTCTTTTGTTTCATAGCAAAAGATAAACTTGCTGTACCTAAATTTGTTTTCAAGAAGCTTTAAATTTTTTAGAAAATTTTGAACATTTGTAAACTAAAAATATTTGAAAATTTTGAAAAATAAAAATATTTTGAAAACTTGCCGTACCTAAATTTGTTTTATTTTTGAAACCTTAAAATTTTTGTTTGAGAATTTTGAAAAATATTTTTTATGAAATAGATGAAAATTGATGAAAAACCCATAGAAATGTAAACAAAATTTATACTTATTAATAAGATCTCTATGTAATATTTGATTATTTAATGTGCATATGTTTAATGATCTATTTGACCTCAAAATGACTCGTATTTCCTAAACCGCTAGACCTGCCTTTCCAAAAATTAAAAACAATAGAAAATATAAATTGAATAATTGATAATATTACCACTATATAAGATGAAATGGATCTAAAAGCATTCGAAACAAGAACAAGAACGAATTTGTTTATAACGGTCATTTAATTTGGTGTGGATTTTTAATAGAGTTCATATTTTTTCTAAATTTGCCAAAAAATAATCCAGAATAACTAAAATCTAAAATAACTAAATTAATCCAGAAAATCCGATTACATTATCCTTGGTTATTATGTTATTCCATATCGTTTTAAAAAATGTATATAGAAATTCTATGAATTTTACAAAGATTATATAAAAAAAAACAATCTGAGTAGTAAAAGTAACATTATAATAAGCTGCTAATAATATGTAGAAAAACTACTAGAAATTTTCTACAAATGTAGATTTTTTTTGCTCTATTAGTCATTGGAGCTAAAAATCGATAAAATGCTCTGTGTTCGGATACAAATTTTCGTCGACTATTTCGGAAACACGGTTCAACCGATTCGAATGATTCAAAAAAAAATTCCATTTTCATTGATAAGGAGACGCACTGATTAGTTTTTAGCAAAGGCAGGTCCAGCAGTTTCAAAGATACGGAGCAAAAAGTGCAAAAATGGTAAATCAGTTTTTGAGAGACCGGAGCGTCCAATTTCAAAAATTCAAAAAACAATTATTTGTATTGACAAAATGAAGAAATGATTGAATTTTTGGAAAGCCAGGTCAAGTGGTTTTGGAGATTCAATAAAAAGTAAAAAAAAGCCATTCGACGGACAAAAATGATTATTATATAGTCATATGCACATCAAATTAACAGATTTTATTTTCAAAAATAAATTGTTTTTCCAAATGTATTTTCTAAAATTTCAAAACTCAAAAATCCAAAGTTAAAAAAAGGAATCTTTTGAAAAATACATATATGTTTTGGTGCGGGAAATTCCAGCAATTTGCCTTAAGACCACTAGATTATATACTCTATCATAAAAAGTTTCATCAAACCGTCAAAAAAAATCCAACAATTATGAAGAAACGGCTAGGACGATCTTAACTGAAAAATAAACTAACCAGAACGATTTCTAATAGAAAAGACTGAATTTTTAAAATCGATTCATAAATTTTGGCTAAAAACTTTTGCACTTTATTTTTCCAAAAATGGTCTCAAATGATTCATATGAACTAAAAATTCAAATGACTTGAAACGCCGAAAAAAAACAGAATTCAGGTAAAGGACAGATTTTCAAGAAAAAAGACTTCTCTTGAAATTTAGGAAATAAAATTATCTATATAATTATCTATATAATTATAATTATCTATATAATATAATTATCTATATAATATAATTATATCTCAAATTCAGTTATATAAACAATTAATTGAATTGAATTAAATGAATTAGTAATGTTAAATGATTTTTGTATTTAAAAATGTTGATACGTTCAATTATATTAAAATTAAATATTAAAATTAAATTAACAACTCAAATTTTGATTATAAAAAATAAAGAATAATATATGTTTGCAGTAAAACGTTTCAAACTAGATTGTTGCATTACTTATAAAAATTTATAAATAAAGCATTAAAAAAAATTAGTGAATAATAAAAATATCCGAAACTAATACCAAAAATAAAACCGTACTAAGTTTTTCAAAAATAATTTAAAAAAAGTGGTTTAATATGATTTTTCGATTGGTAATTATTAATATTAAGATAAATTCAAAAATTTGATTATTTCAGATAATTTCAATAAAATTATATGATAAATAGAAACCTGAATGAAAATGATTAAATATAATTAGAAAAACTATTTTTACTATTGAAATATTTAAAAAAAAGTGTAAGTCGCTTTCAAAATAATTTTTCTATATGCTCATTTTCGAATAAGAATCCAAAAATAATTATCAAGTAACTTTACTTGATAATTTTCATCATAAAAAAATCATTAGGCAGCCCCCAAATTCATTTTTCCTCTCTTAATATAAAACAAATGTTGTCCCCAGGTAAACAAAAGGTTGCTCATACCTGTCAGGTATGTATAAAGATATTATCCTTTTCCCTCTACAATTCATTCATGTTTCGAAATTTATAGTGAACGGACGTGGAAAATTTATATCAAAAACGAATGAAAATTACAAATTACAAAAATAAAATTCAGTGTTGAGAAAATTTTTTTGAGAAAATTCAGTGTGTAAAGTGACTCATAAGAAATTTGGTTAAAAATGTGCAAAATGGCAAATAACTTTGTTGTATTTTTGGTGTTTGTTGGATTTTATTTAATTGGTGATGCAAAATGCAGAGTTGTTAACCAAATTCAATACTTTGATGGATATTCTGATAATAAAGTGGTTTCTGAGTGCAGGAAGGATTGTTTGAAAAAGGTAAAAAATAGTAAAATAATCTGAACCAAATTTTATAAAAATGTTGTAAAACTGAAACATTCAAATAATATTTATTTTATTTTACTTTACTATTTTTAAAAATAATTTTGAACTTATTTTTAAATTGATAAAATTACATTTTAAATGATATATATTTAAAAGTACATATTGAAATTGAAATATTTTACTTTTTAGTCTAAACGTTTTTTAAACTTCAAATTATTTTGCAAAATCACTTTTTTTAAATATTTTATAACATGTTATAAAATATTTTTGTTTATAAAAATTAAATATTTATTATCATTATTTAGTCTATCAATTTGAAAATTAACGGAAAATACGATTTTTTTTTTAAAAAAAAATAGTAATTTATTTGTGGATCAATTTCAATTAAATGTTTTTTGCAGAAACGTTCATTACAATAAAAAATATTTATTACTTTTCATTACAGTAATTTAATTTTTATTATTTGAAAAGCTAAAGATAAAATGTTGAATATTTTTAAAAAATAGTGATTTTGTAAAATAATTTGAAGTTTAAAAAAACAAACGTTCAGACTAAAACCCAAAATATTCTTCAATATGTACTTTTTAATATATCTATTTGAATTAATAAATATATTTGAAAATTGATAAATTTATTTGAAAAGTGACTTCAGCAAGCTAAAAACTAAAAAGTTGAAAAATATTTAGCAGAAATAGTGATTTTGTAAAAGAATTTGAAGTTTCCAAAAAAAAAAAAAACGGTTTAGACTAAAAACGAAATATTTTTCAATATGGTGTTTAATATATTTACTTGAATTAATATATTTGAAAATTAATCACTTAATTTATTTTCAAAGTGACTTCAGTAAGCTAAAAATTACATGTTGAAAAATATTTTTTAAAAAAACGGTGATATTGTAAGATAATTTGAAGTTTACAAAAAAAAACGATTCGACTAAAAACCAAAATAATTTTCAATATTTACTCTTTTCAATACTAAATATTTAAAATGTAATTTTATAAAATCAGAAATAAAGAGTTATTTGAAAAATAGTAAAATAAATAAAGTAAATATTAAATCAAATGTTTCAATTACAACAATTAAATTTTGTTGATTTTGATTTTATAAAAGTATAAATAAAATTGTTTTGTTTTAATAAAGTTGGTCCGAAATAAATATTAAAGTAATATATTTTTGTAATAAAATAATCTAAAATTAAAATAGATTTTAGATAGGAATAAGTAATTGTATTGCATTTTGTAAACGATTTTGACAATTTTTAAAGAAATAATTAGTGAAAAAATTCTTAATACTGAAATTATTAATGAATCATAATTATTTAAAAAAACTTGAAATCTAATTAACACTGTTGAAATTTGTAACAAAAATTTATAAAACATATAAACCATTTATGATTTATATAATATATATGTATTTATTCAATTTAAGCATTTTTTCATAAATAATAAAAATTAATTGAACTTATTTAATTTTAAATTGATAAAACTTGTTAAATATATAATAAAAATTTAAAGTTAATAAAGTTAAAATATAAAATCACATTAAATATTATTAGTATAATGAAATTATTTTCAAAAAAAAATGAAGAGCAAAAAAAAACTTAGCTACAGTAAAATTAACAAAGTAAAATTGCAAAATTAACATAATTAAAAAGTAATTGCAAAATTATTTTATTAAATATTGTAAGTAAATTATATTTCAGTCGCATAAAAAAATTACCATAAATAATTTATTATAATTATAAATATGATAATACTAATTTATTTAAATAATGCTAAAATGTAAAAATAGTAAGATATAATTCAAATCACATTTTTTTTCAAAAATGAGTAATTATTATGTATTTATATAATGTTGAAATCGTTTTCAAAATGCAATGCAAGAATAACTTACTCTTATTCAAAATCTTATGTTTTATTCCAAATTAAATTCTTATGAATAAAGAAAGTAAAAAATATATAAATATATAAAAGAACTATATATTCACAATATATGTGAATGGAATATATAAAACAATATCAATGATTTGAAAAAAAAAATCAATTACCAGTAAAACCGCCTGACACACAATATATGTGAATATTGTCTTATACACAAGAAATATTTAATTATTAAAAAATGATTCAATGTGTATTAATATATATTTTTATATTTTACAGTTTTTGCAAGAAGACACAAATGCCATTGTAGTAACCGATGACTGTTCAGCGAGACCAAATTGTTTCATGGTAAGTTTTATTATTAAATCAATAAACAAATTATTGATTTATAAAATAATATAACTGTACGTTATAAATTTGCTCATTGTATTTAAAAATAATCATTTGTTTTTGAATTTACAGTGCTGGGATTATTGTGCAGTGCTCTACGAATCAAGGTCAACGAATGTTTTTGGTGAAATTTGTTCTGATTACTTTTGTGTAAGTATTCATATATTTGAAATTTATATATATATATATATATATATAAAATTTAAGTTATATATTATTTAGATATATTTGCAGCCAATCGTCGAAATAAAAACTATTTATTTATACGTTTTGGTACGGTATGTGTCGTCATTCAGCAATTTTTGATATTTATACAGTATTTAAATTTTTTTACAAAGTTCAGAAAAGATTGAATTTAAAATATATTATAGATTGAAATAAAAAAACAAGTAAAAAATTAAAAATTCAAATTAAGTAAAAAATTAAATATAAATAAATTAAATATAAATAAAAAAAAAATTAAAATAAGTAAATCAACTAAATAGTTCGTCATTTAATGTTCTTTTATTTCAACAGTTGGCTGCAAATATAACATCCAAGAATATATATATATATATATATATATATATATATATATATATATATATATATTACATGTATATTTATATATAACGCGCATAAAACAGATTTTCTGGAAAAATAAACTTCTTATTCTCAGTCACTTAAAAAAAGCTGTTGAAAAGATATCATTTTATTTTTTTTATAAAGATCGGCCGGACAATTTCTACGCAATTGTTGGATTTTTTTTGTTGAAGATGATGACAATCTGTACTATAATAGACTTCAGTCAAAAAAAACATTCTAAAATATTATAGTCCTATGATAAGTGGTTTATTTAGGATATACATCGTGTATGTCCTTTTGAATATAAATGTTTTGCCTTTAGTCGAAATGCAGATAATTCGACAAATTAAAAAATCGAATTGATCTAAAATAATATTTCTATATTTATACGTTTCGACACATAATGTGCCATCATTCAGCAGTTATTTTACTAAAAAAAATTACTGTAACAAGAAAAACAAACAAAATTAAAATGTTATTGCAAAAATTGTAATTAGCACTGAATTTTAGTAAAAATGATGGAAAATAAGAAATACTATAAGAACAAGAATATTCGATAAAACAAATTGAAATTTTTATTTTATTTTCTCAGTTATATTTAACAAAAGTTTTTAATTTTATTTGTTCTAGAATGTTAAATTTTATAACAAAAATAATTCGAGCCGTTTTACTCAAAACATTTTTATCGAACAGTATGCAACAGTTGGCATCGAATTCTATTAAATTTTAGTTTCTGCTAAGCTAACTCAAAAAGAATGCCCCCATATAAACTTTGCGAGTTAATTAAATAAAAAGTAAAAAAATCACCCGAATGCTCTACTTATTGTTACTCAATAATGAAAAATCGAATTCAAAGTCGTTATATCCAAAACTTTTATATCGGAGTGTATATAAGTGTTGGCATGGATTTGAAGTAAATTTTAACTAGTTTCTGTTATGCTAATTAAAAAAGAGTGCCCCCATTTGTGTGTTATTTGACAAAAACAAAAAAAATTCCAAATTTTCAATTTGTTACTTAAAAACGAAAAAATCTAAAAGATCCTATTTTTTTCTTTGTATTGTATAATCGTTCTAAATAAATTATTTGAAATTAAAAATATATTAATAAATATTAAAAATAAATTATTTAAAAACTGCAAAATGATGACATAACATGTATCGAAACGTATAAATATTCTTTTTATATTATTTTTTTCAACTCCTCCAGGCTGATATATAACGTACAGATCTTTAGATATTAAAAAAACAATTCTAGTCATATTTTAATAATATAATGAATATTAATATAATTTATTATTTGTACTAGTTTCAACACCAGGTGTGTGCAATCACTCGGCAAAACAAAACCTTCAAAACTTATAGTTACATAAATAAATCAAAATCAATGCCAGAAAATCAAACCAATTTGTTTTAAATCTTTAATTTTCTGACAATAATTTTGATTATTTAAATTTTATACTTAGAGGGTTTCATCTTGCTTAATGATGACACACAGTTGGTGTCAAAACTAGTGCAGATAATTACAAAAATTATATTTATACTTTAATGTCGAAAAGACAATTACAGCAAAAAAGTCACTGCTGATTGATTTTATTATCTTGGACATAAATTGATGTATTTTCTAGCCAAAAGCTCTAAAAAAACTAAAATATTTGTATTTCGGGTCAGTTAGGTTGTCAAATATCAATTTTGTAATATGTATATATTGAATACATCCCTTTCACAGTACTGTTGCATCAAAATAAAAATCACCAGTAAAAAAATTCTAACGATACATAATATCGGGAAATGCCGACCATTGGGTTGCCACAAAACATCTTATAAGACTTGTTAAGTTCTGCTGTTAAATTATATATATATATATATATATATATATAATTATAACTTTACTTACCTTTCTTTCCTCTATTTCAGTTCCCCGGCTGCAAACACGCCTGCAATTTCCACCTCGACAATGACAAGTCCATCAAAAAAGCCAGCAGGAAAAATATATTCGACACCATGACCAAGACACCAACTTTGCCCGAACCAGCAAACCTGGAAGAAGAAATCAGTGAGATGGAAAAATACATAAAAACACAAACAAATATATTTAAAGAAACCAGCATGCTGATAGAAGATGAGCAATTTAATTTAGGAGGCAAAACATTCCATGAGGTTACTTTGCTGGTGCCAAATACAGATTATGTATCGGATGAACAAATTCCTGATTCAGATGATTATGAGTCTTATGATTATGTACAGTCTGATAACTTGAGTCCCGAAGATTATAGTAGTTTGTTATCAAAATTGCAAGAGTTGATTTAAAACAAAATACAAGAGTGTAAAAATTTGTACATAGTTAATTTAAGTCTAATTATACCGCACTATTTATTTAATTTATGAATATTATATTTAGAAATGTATATATTTTATATGAGGTTACAACTGTATATATAAATGCAAAATTAATATAAATTAAACCACAAGTATAAGAAATATATTTGTTTAAAATATGAGCATGTTGGCTTTTTTTATTTGCATCCTCAGGATAAAAAAATAAAAATAACTAACTAGGTGTAAGTGGTTTTTTGCCCCAAGACAAGTAGCATAAGTAAAAATAATCAGCCTAATCAATAAAAATCAGTATATTAATTTATGAGTCTTTTATAAGTATATTGAGTTGTATTGTATTGTAGCTTACTAAAAAAAAATCAAAATGAATAGAATAGTGAATCATACATTACAATGACAACTATTGATATATTACAACAAAAGACATTTCTTTATTATGATTACATAATTGAACACTCAAAAGTCTAGTTAAGTTTTTTTTATTAACTAGTGGTGTATGGCATCGTGCCTTGAGGCAATTTGCTGGAACTTCTCATACTGTAATGTAATATTCGAGGAAATCAAATGTTTTCAAATTTATTATAATACTGTAACATTGTCTAATTTATATAACAGAACCGCAAAGTTAAAATTATTTCAAGTAATTAAGTGAGCTTTAGAACTTTAGCCAAAGTTAAAATTAAAATCATAATTATTTTCAATATGCCAAAAATTTGAAATGAAAAAATTGTTTTTTTAACACAAGCAGAAACTTTATTGTTTTTATGTTCGAAGAGGAGGAAACATACCAAAAATCTAGTCAATTAAAAGGATAAAAATGTAATCGCAATTATAAAAAGAATTCCTAACAAAGTTCATTTAGGAAGACATGTGCTACATAAATTAGCAAGATAATTGTACAATCAGCAGAAATAAAAAGTGTTTTTTTTAATAAGATATCACAAAGATGCAAAATCAAACTCGATATATGTATTTTTTGACATCAATTCATAGACCTTATTTTTTATTGCATCACAGAAAACAATTGACATTTTTAGTTCTGCAATTTTTTGCACAACAAAATGCAATAAGTATAAATTTGTTAAATTTGTCAATGATACCAGATATCAACAGTTAAATGCCAATTTATAACAAACCTATTATATCATATTTCAAATATAGAAATATTTCCAGATACCTAATATTGATTGGATTACAAACAAAATTGGAAACATGTACAAGTCACCTCCATAAACACTTCTGAAACAGTCTTTTTGATGCTAAAATAAAGATGCACAAACAAATTGGTGTTATATAAACCAACATCAATTGTGTTAATTGACAAAACAAAATTGCAAAAATTTGCAACCAAATGCAAAAAGTTTAAATATTTCCAAATGTCAACAGCCCAATTCCAATTTACAACTACCTACTATTCCAATTAGAAATAATGATTGGATATCGTGAAACAGAAATATCAATTGGATTTGGAAACTATATAAATACAGGTAATCTTCGTATAACATGGATTCGATCAAAGTTCAAGAATTGTTTGAAAAATATTCAAAGCTTTAATTGTTTCTAGGAAGTATTTTAAAACTGTTTGAAATAAAAAACTAGATAAGTATATAGTAAATAAATTAAATAATGAATAAATAATTATACAAATCATGTAAAATACTGACATGAGCCTTATAAAAAAATCATACTGAAGGCTTGTAAAATAAATTCAAAATTATTGTAATCACCATACAATAATGTAGATTTTATCTTTGTAGTTCAAATAGTTTCAGGAAAATAATACTCAATATTATTTAATGATAATGCTAAAACCATATTACTGTACAAGACCTCCAAGAATTAATAAAAGTTAAAAAGTTCAATATAAAAAATGTCTATCCCATTACTTACTTAAATTAAGATATTTCAAATTAATGTGCATAAAATTAAAATAAAACTTCATAAGAGCTTTTAAAAAAAATTATAAAAAGCTAATCGAAGTCTTAATCCAATATTCAGAGCACTTATCTCGACTTCCAATTCTCTTCCAACCAAAATTTCTACTTTATATTGTACCAGGTAAATGAGTAGGCTTCGAATAAAAGACTTGCTTAAGGGGGGAAGTCCATATAGACGCATGAAAATAGGTCATATTTTAAAAATATTTTTGAACGTGATGGAATAATTTTATTGTTTTTAAACTTTGACATAACTTTAATTTAACCCTTTTAGAATACAAAAAAAATATTAAAAAAAAAAAATTATTTCAAAATGGCGGCTCAGCATAACTTTTTGTGGACTGCCTCCGGCGCGAGGTCCAAAACTGCTGCATTTCTCACTCATCAACCGTCGATCTGAAAAAAATTTTTTTTAATGCTTTCTTTTGAGAACATATCAATGGGAAGGATAAACCTATAAAATTGAAAAAAAGTATAAAATTCAATGAAAAACAAGCCTTTGAAAAAAAAATCTGAATTTTTGGCTATTTTTTTGACATTTTGGGCTCCAGAAAATACTTTATGAACGCGAAAGATCTAAAGATTTAGGTTTATCCTTCCGATAATAATATAGAGAAAGGCCTCACCAAATTTCAGACAAATCGATACATAACTTTTTGAGCTACAACAGCAGCAGTTTTTGAAAACACAGTTTTGAGATAATCGCGTTTAAAGATTTAGTAAAGGAAAATGACCAGTTTTAGTTACTTACCGATCAATCTGCAATATCAGGTCTATACAATAGTCTTCCTTATCTTCAAAAAGCTGATTTTCTGTAAGTTGTTGTTATTTGTGAGCTGTACCAGCATCTTTTATTTGTGAAAGGCTGCTACGATCCTAACAAGTTATTCGCGCCTCATCAGTATTATCAGCATATGCTTTAGCATAAGTACCAACAGTCAAATTCAGAAGGTTCATTATTCTTAATATTGAACTAAAACCTTCAATAAATATCCTAGCTGCAATATATGGTGAAATTTCAACTACCCTTAGTCCACAATGTGGGTGTTTTGGTGATAATCCGACTATAGTCGCCAAACTGTCGCGTTGAAACTTTCATTCGCGTTCTGCGTATGATCACCAAGGCATCGTTCAAGTGAATTATCTTTGGACAAATCTTCATAAATTGGTGAAAGATGATGTTTCATTTCTTCACCAAGTAATGGAGCTAAATCTACGTCTAGAGGATCTTGACCACTGGCACTTTCATTATGACTTGTACTGGCGTCAATTTTTCACCTGCTTTATCAGTAAACTGATTGCCCTGATAACGTCTTTTTTAGTGTTATTTTGTGCAATATTACTTCATTACTTTGCTTACCTTTTAGATAATTCGGCATTTTTACGTATTGAAATGAACTGAACACTACGAATTTTCCAGCTAAACTAACTATATTTCTCGACTAATCTTTGTTCGTATACCAATATTACACATGTACTAAGGTACATAGAAGTCTTCCGGTTGTAGGTCAAAAGAAGTATTTCTAGTTATTATAATGAAAGAGACCTTTTTCACTCGAAATTAACAATACGCTTGATCGCTTGACAATGCGCACTCCGGCCCGCCCCGTTATGTTAGCTATAACTTTGTTAATATAAGAGATTTTTTTTTGTCGACTCGTTAATATACGCTCAACATACTATACTTGCAGATTATCGAAAAAAAAAATTTTCAATTTTTTGAAAATGTTATATGGACTTCCCCCCTTAAATAAAGATGTTGAAAATATCTTCTAAAATCCAATATAGATTTTATAGAAAAGTAATAAATAAAGTTTCAACAATTCCCAAAACTAGAAAAATATTAATTATATAGTCGATACACTCTTCGAGAGTTAAGGACTGAGAGTTCGGAGACCCATAAAGTCGTAGATATTTGAAAACAACAATTTTCATCAGATATACATTTTTTCTTGCTACATATTTGTAATAGCCGTTGCCAGTGGAGTCTCAAATCTGTAGTTCATGATTGCTTTTAGTGTTCGAGAAAAGCAACAAATCTAATCAATTATAAATGATTATAAATGTAATTGAAATTAGAAAAAGAATTCCTAGCAATGTGTATCTCCAAAGACATGTGCTTCATAAAATTAGCAAAAAAATTGCACAAATCAGCAGAAATATAAAAGTGCTTCTTTAAAGCTATCACCTATATAGCACACAATGCCCAAGAAAACAAACTGGATTTATATAAACCAACATCAACTACTTTGAATCACCAAAACAAAATTGATGCTCTTAGTTCTAATGCAAGGAGTATAAATTCAAGAAGCTTCATCGGATAATAGCCAATTTACAATAGCCAACATACAAGTGCCAATTTGTAACAAATCTTTTAATCGGATTCCAAATAAGGATTGGATTATGTAATATAGAAATATTTCCTAATTGGATTATGAAAGCAAATGCAATTAGAGTTAGAAAAATAATCCCTAACAATGAGTATCTAGAAACACATGTGCTTCATAAAATTAGCAAAAAGTTGTGAAAATCAGTAGAGATATAAAAGTGCTTCTTTAATGCTATCACAAAAATGGACACAATGCCAAATCAAACAAACTGGATTTATAGAAACTAACAACTGCATTGAATTACAAAAACAAAATTGATGCTCTTAGTTCTTATGCAAGGAGTATAAATTCAAGAAACTTCATCGGATAATAGCCAAATGCTATAACAAATTTATTAATCAGTTTCCAAATAAATATATTGATTATATTATGTAATATAGAAATGCTTCCTAATTGGATTATGAAAGCAAATGCAACTAGAGTTAGAAAAAGAATTCTCAGCAATGTGTATCTCCAAAGACATGTGTTTCATAAATTTAGCAAAAAATTGTGAAAATCAGTAGAAATTCAAAAGTTCCTCTTTAATTTTGTTACCAAGATAGCACATGATGCCCAATTAAACGATTTATATTAACCAACATCAACTGTGTTGAATCACAGAAAAAATTCATGCTCCTAGTTCTAATGCAAGGAGTATAAATTCGAGAAACTTCATCGGATAACAGCTAAGTGCCAATTTATAACAAATCTAATTATTAATTAAACCAAATAGGTATATTGATTGGATTATGTAAGAAAGAAATATTTCCTAAATGGATTATGAGAGAAAATGTAACTAGAATTAGAAAAGGAATTCGTAACAATGTGTATCTAGAAACACATGTGCTTCATAAAATTAGCAAAAAAATGTGAAAATCAGTAGAAATATAAAAGTGGTTCTTTAATTCTATCACCGAGATAGCACAATATGCTAATCGAATGGATTTTATATAACCAACATCAACTTCGTTGAATAACAAAAACAAATTGATTCTCTTACTAATGCAACAAGTATAAATTCAAGAAACTTGATCGGATAATAGCCAAGTGCCATTTATAACAATCTAATTATTAATTAAACCAAATAAATGCTAGTTGGTAATAGCCAAGTGCCAATTTGTAACAAATTTATTAATCGGCTTCCAATAAATATATCGATTGGATTATGTAATAAAGTAATATTTCCTAATTGAATTATAAAAGAAAATGCAACTAAAATTAGAAGAGTTCCAACAATGTGTATTTAGGAGACATGTGCTACATAAAATTAGCAAAAAAAATTGTATAAATAAGCAAAAATATAAAATGCCTCTTTAAAGCTATCACAAGCACACGATGCCCAATTAAAAAAACTGTGCATTTTTTCATTAAAAAATGGCAAGAAGTACAAATTCTAGAAACTTCATCGATAATAGCCAAGCGCCATTTTATAACAAATCTATTAACAGCTTCTATATAGGTATATCGATTGGATTATAATATAGAAATATTTCCTAATTGGATAAGGAAAGAAAATTTAACTAATTAGAAAATAATTCCTAACAATGTGTATATTAACGATCTTAGTTCTAATGCAAGAGTATACATTGAGAAACTTTATCGGATCTAGTCACGTGCCAATTTTAAACAAATCTATTAATCAGCTTCCAAATAGGTGTATTGATTGGATTTAGTAATATAAAATATTTCCTAAATGGATCACGAAAGAAAATCCAACTAAAATTAGAAAAAGGTGTGTGGTAGTAACATATGCTATATTGAATTACCAAAAAATTGCACAAATCAGCAGAAATATAGAAGTGCTTCAATTTTATCACCAAGATAGCACATGGCGCCTAATCAAATCAACTGGATTTATCAACTGACCAGGATTGCAAAAATAAATTGCAAATAAGCATTAATTTGAGCAAATGCAATATCCAAATCCCAACAGCCAAATGTCAAATATCAAACCATAACGTACCTCCATATCAAAATTCTATTTGCTAAAACACTGGCTAAATGACTACGCCTTCAACAGAAAACCATGCACATTCTTACGCAAATATT
>NW_020537517.1:0-29503 GCF_003426905.1 Ctenocephalides felis
AACTATTTACTTTCATATATATATTCATTTCACTAATTTATCCAATCTTGATCAGGAAAATTGATGACATAAATCCAGTGGCGCTTTTCTTTTCAACCTACGTCTATAGTTCTCTGTTATTAAGGTATCATTTTTGTAATGCTATAATGAGTTGCTTATTGATAGTTTTTTTTTAAACTCAAAAACTAGTAACTCTCCTTTTATTTAGCAGTTTGCTATGTTTTTGCAGAATATGTATTTGATTTTAGCAATAAATGTTTTTTATTTTCATCTTATATATAAAAATGGAGCTCTCGATCAAATGATCCGGTAAAACTCAAAAACGGCTAAACCGATTTGGCCAGTCTTGGTCTTGAAAAATTCGTGCTAATCAGTAGGTGGTCGGAAAAGTGAGATATTATTTCAAAAACGCGTAGAAACTTTACATTTTTAATTTGAAAAGAAACTCAAAATATCAACTTTTTGAAATGTTAATATGAAAATGCACTTTCTGGCATTGTAGCACTCTTTTTTTGCAAGTCATATTTTTCTCAAACACGGTGCTCTGAAAAATCTCATTTGTTTAATTAAATACTCATTGGCACTTAAACATTTTCTAGGTTATATTTTTTTTATTTATGTTATTTCAATTCAGAACCTAAATTTGGTATCGATCAAAGGAACATTTTGTCGAATACATTTTCCCAGTTATAATTTCCCAAATTTATCGAAAAATAGACAGTAAAATATGAAGGTCCGGGGTTAAAAACAGTGGCGTAACTAGGCCACCCGGGGCCCGTGGCAAATTTTTTTGATGGGGCCCCCCCCATCAGTAAAATCAAGTGGTTTTAATTTAATTTAAAAAAAACGAAATTTTTCAACGTGTTGATTTAAATGTTATATATATAATTATATATATATATATATATATATATATATATATATCCACGATTTGTAATGAATTGTATTAAAAATGAGTAAATCTACTTCGACTTATTCATATTTTATGGTTTTAAATTAAGAAATTATTTAAAATGTATGTATGCAAAATTAAAAAAAAAATGTATAAGTACAAGAAAACATAAAAATAAAAATAATTATAAGTCAAAATTAATAATTTAAAAGTACAATTACTACTTTGTTTTGAAAATCAAACATAAAATTTTGTGTTTTTAAACATTGAACTATAGAAAGGATTTTTTTATGACTGAATTCAACAGAGAAAGAACATAGTACTTTGGGGTTAAAAATAATTATTACATAACCTAACATTAACAATCAATTTTCACGTGTTTTCTCAACAATCAAATCCTTTTTAATACTTTTTGAAAACTTCGTATTCGTCATATACTCGCTGGCCCTTTTTGGTGAAGAACTTATTTAAAATATGCATAAATTTGGAATGAAATAAAAACAACAATTTAATTTCAATAAGGTATTTATTAATTAAAATCTTTTCTTCGTGCTTTCTGTTCTGCAAAAGTGTCTATGACATCAAAATTTAATGAACAAGCCATAGTATTTTCAATAGTATTTTCAAAACTTAATAAAAAGTTAGTTTAGTCATTATTTAATTAGTCATTATTTGCATATTATAGAGCTCCATAAATAATAATAAAGAAAATATTAAAAAAAATCACAACACTCTAACACGCTCTTATACGCTCATGTTTTTTTCGAAATTAAATTTATTTAGAAGAAAATTTTCATGTTTATTCTAACTTTTGTTATTAGTGAAATAAAACCAAAATTTGTTAGATTTTACTAATATTTACGCGTATTTGGGGCCTCCGTGGCCTGGGCAAAATAAAACTCTTTAAAATAATAATCTTATATTTCTCGCGTACTTTTTTTACGCGTATTTGGTGCCCCCGTGGCCTGGACAAAATAAAACTCTTTAAAATAATAATCGTACATTCCTCGCGTACTTTTTTACGCGTATTTGGGGCCCCCGTGGCCTGGACAAAATAAAACTCTTTAAAATAATAATCGTACATTCTTCGCGTACTTTTTTCCGCGTATTTGTGGCCCCCGTGGCCTGGACAAAATAAAACTCTTTAAAATAATAATCTTACATTCCTCGCGTACTTTTTTCCGCGTATTTGGGGCCCCCGTGGCCTGGACAAAATAAAACTCTTTAAAATAATAATCTTACATTCCTCGCGTACTTTTTTACGCGTATTTGGAGCCCCCGTGGCCTGGACAAAATAAAACTCTTTAAAATAATAATCTTACATTCCTCGCGTACTTTTTTTACGCGTATTTGGAGCCCCCGTGGCCTGGACAAAATAAAACTCTTTAAAATAATAATCTTACATTCCTCGCGTACTTTTTTTCCGCGTATTTGTGGCCCCCGTGGCCTGGACAAAATAATAATCTTACATTCCTCGCGTACTTTTTTCCGCGTATTTGGAGCCCCCGTGGCCTGGACAAAATAAAACTCTTTAAAATAATAATCTTACATTCCTCGCGTACTTTTTTCCGCGTATTTGGGGCCCCCGTGGCCTGGACAAAATAAAACTCTTTAAAATAATAATCTTACATTCCTACTTTTTTCTTTTCTTTTCTTTCAATTCTTTCTTTTCGCGTGCATTTTTAACGCGTATTTGGAGCCCCCGTGGCCTGGACAAAATAAAACTCTTTAAAATAATAATCGTACATTCCTCGCGTACTTTTTTCCGCGTATTTGGGGCCCCCGTGGCCTGGACAAAATAAAACTCTTTAAAATAATAATCTTACATTCCTCGCGTACTTCTTTAACGACATTAAATTTGATTGAACGAAGTTTTCATGATTAATTCGTTTTTCATGATTTTTTTTATATTATTAATGTTTCTTACGGACATTAGGGGCCCCCTGGTTCGGCGGCCCCGTATATTTGATACGGCTGATACGACGGTAGTTACGCCTCTGATTCTTACGAAAACATACTTTTCAAGTGAAATAAAGTATTAGAATATAATGTAAAAATATTTCTGAGCATGCGTCCTTTTGGGTCGGGGCCCCCTTGGGCCGGGGGCCCGTGGCATTTTGCCACCCACGCCACCCTATAGTTACGCCACTGGTTAAAAAGGTCCACCACCGATGTGTCAACATTAAAGAGAAACATTGTTTAACAACAATATTTGAAATTTGGAAGATGTATAACCAGCTATAACCTTGATTCTTATGACTTTGCTATCGGGATGTGTGAACAGTAATCTTTAAAAATCCATAATAAAAGTATTTTCTTCCGTTGGTAGTTTTTTTAGCATAGTTAAAAGTGTAATTATTTTGTAAAATACCTTTAAAATTAAAATAAGATTTTAGACCAGTTTGCCACCTGGCATGTTCCAAGTTACCCCATCTATGTGATAAAAAGGTTTATATAACAAATTTGTGAAAAACATCAAAAAATCACATAATGAAGTAGCTGGCAGTTTTACTGAACATAGTCAGATAATTGTTTGTTTGAAATGTGTTATTTGTTGTGACATATTTTTTATGGTTTTCACAATATAGTTCATATTTGCTCAAAGTCAAATTGGACCTTTGTGCCTCGCCTTGCTCTACATATATACTTTTTATTAAATTTACTTTAATTCATCGAATGTTACTTGAAACTTTTCAAAAAGCAGGGCAAAGAAGAAATTCTTAATTCATTTTCCATCTCTCCTCGCAGAAATTTTAATTTTTTTTATGAGCTCAGTAGTATTATATACAATTATACACAAAATCCAGAATCCAAAAAGAATATGAAAAACTTGAAACGTAATCAATAAGTCGAAAGACCAAAAAAGACTTGGATTGGATTATACCATGTTTTCTATAGAAAGTGTATAAAACATCCGGTTTGATTGTATTGACAAAATATAGACAAACTAATGGGGTTTATTGTTTTTGTAATATCTCATTGCAGTGGTGTTGTGCTAATATTTTTTTCATAACATTATTTTCCACCGGTCTTATTGACCGACCGCGGTAGTTAGGCCTCTTAACAATTTTTTTCGAAAAATAAAATAATTAAAATCAAATAGTTAAGAAAATATTATTAGGGTATTCTCAGAATTGTCATTAACGTTTAAAAACGTCTAAGATATTCATAAAATTTGAAACGGTCATTTTAGCCGGCGTTGGTAGGATTAATGTTAAGGTTACAATCAAAATCAGTTTTTTTCAAATATTTTTTTTTAAATTAGAATTATTAACTTTTAGTAAGAAGTTTATTATTCTATTATATGTTACATCTTATATTTTTTTATCAATATTATGTTTTTCTCACTTTTAAACCTTGTACAAAATTCTGGCCACTTTTCTTTATAATTACTTGCCAGGCGGTCAAAGTTCATTTTCATAATTTTTGCTCATTTTCGTAAAGTTGAAAATAAAAGTTCAAAATTATCAAAATTATTAAGTTCAAAACTATCTTAACTGGCCTTTGAAATTTTGGGTTCGGCAGTTTTTTCACTCATAACGTTTTGTTTCATACAAGCAATTTGTTGTATATTTCATATTTATATATTTGATGAGAAGTTGTGAGTTTATTATCAAGTAATTGCGAAGATTCAATTTATGCCTATACTTTTTAAAACCAGGGGCAGTCAAGGACAAAGAATCCCTGGGACGCATGTACACCTTACTTAACACTAAACCTACTAAACCTATGTTTTCATCAAAAATCCTATTCGCTATTTTATGTTTTCTCGACGTTTCAAACCATTCTGAATCGAATGAGACCAAATTTGGAAAATGTGTGTGTGTGTATGAACAGATTTTTTGCCGTAAATCAACGTTTTCTCAAAACGGCTGGACCGATTTCAAAAATTTAAAAGCCATTCGATGTATCTCGATGAGGACTATCGTTTGTAGTTTTGTGCGACGATCGGCCAAGACTGGCCGTTGTATATTTCATATTTATATATTTGATGAGAAGTTGTGAGTTTATTATCAAGTAATTGCGAAGATTCAATTTATGCCTATACTTTTTAAAACCAGGGGCAGTCAAGGACAAAGAATCCCTGGGACGCATGTACACCTTACTTAACACTAAACCCACTAAACCTATGTTTTCATCAAAAATCCTATTCGCTAATTTTATGTTTTCTCGACGTTTCAAACCATTCTGAATCGAATGAGACCAAATTTGGAAAATGTGTGTGTGTGTATGAACAGATTTTTTGCCGTAAATCAACGTTTTCTCGAAAACGGCTGGACCGATTTCAAAAATTTAAAAGCCATTCGATGTATCTCGATGAGGACTATCGTTTGTAGTTTTGTGCGACGATCGGCCAAGACTGGCCGTTGTATATTTCATATTTATATATTTGATGAGAAGTTGTGAGTTTATTATCAAGTAATTGCGAAGATTCAATTTATGCCTATACTTTTTAAAACCAGGGGCAGTCAAGGACAAAGAATCCCTGGGACGCATGTACACCTTACTTAACACTAAACCTACTAAACCTATGTTTTCATCAAAAATCCTATTCGCTAATTTTATGTTTTCTCGACGTTTCAAACCATTCTGAATCGAATGAGACCAAATTTGGAAAATGTGTGTGTGTGTATGAACAGATTTTTTGCCGTAAATCAACGTTTTCTCGAAAACGGCTGGACCGATTTCAAAAATTTAAAAGCCATTCGATGTATCTCGATGAGGACTATCGTTTGTAGTTTTGTGCGACGATCGGCCAAGACGTTTCTTTATAAATACGTAAAAAAAAGTAAAAAATTTTTCGTCGTTCAAAAGTCACTCGAAAGATATTGGTTGGGAATCGTGCTGATTAGTTTTTGGTAAAGATCGGCCGGGCCGTTTTCTTGTAATAATGTGTAAAAAAAAAAATTTTCGACGATTTTTATGATTTTTTTTTGACGGTACGTAGCATAGTCTTATAGATCATACTAAAATATTACGGCCCTACGACAACTCGTTTAACTTTAAAAATTCGTCAAAGTTTGCAAAAATTAGTATCGTTTTTATGGCATTTGTCAAAATTAGACTTTTGATCGACGTTTTATCAAAAACGCCTTAACCGATTTCAAAAATTTAAAAGCCATTTGATGTATCTCGATATTTCTGAGTTTCTCAGTTTTTTGCAAGAATCTAAATTGAAAAAAAGTGTTGAACTTTTCGTCTACATTTAGACTCAAACTACCGAATCGATTTAAAAAAAAAACATAAACAGTTCGAAAGATATTAGTTGAGAATGATGCCGATTAGTTTTAGGTGAAAATCTACCGAGCCGTTTTCTTGTAATTAACTGTTGACAAAAAAAAATAAAGCCAATTTTCATGGATTTTTTTCTTCCGATATTATGGTCTTATACAACTTATGGAAATATTACGGCCTTACGACAAGTAGTTTAATTTTAAAAATTCATAAAGTTTAAGAAAATGTGTAGTTTTTTTGACAACAACATAAATTAAAATTAGACAATTTACTTGGTATGATACTAACATACTAAACGATTAAAATCCTACGAAAACTGGTTCAATTATAAAAATTATTGATTTTTGAAAATTTCCTTTTAAAAAATACTCCGAGTCAACGTGTTCGTTCGTTTTCAATTATGTGTAATAAATAGACTCGGAATACTTGTAATTACTCATAAATTAATTTATTTTTTATTGATTAAGTCGATTATTTACATATATCGGGAAGTTCATGTAACTTGCCTCAAGGCAAAATACCAATACCAACTAGTTTTTCTAGATATTTTATCAAATACTGCTGTAAAGGCTAATTTTGTTGTCAGTCTAATACTGCCAAAAACTGTTGTTTACAGAAATAGCATTTCCTGATAAAATAAATATTAATTTAAATATTAGTTTAACAAGCTTTAATATTGCAAGAAAAGTTGAGAACTTATCCGAGAACTTAGCAACAACGCATTTCTAAGTTTAAATCAATTAAATAAGTAAATATTATAAAGTCGCGAGGGTGAAATTGTTGTGAATTTAAAGACTTCCTGACAATTTAGAGCGTGAATATGCGATGTGTTTTTAATAGTAAAGTACGTTAGGTCAATAGTGATGCAATGCTTAAGGGGTTAGGGGTACTTGGAGGCACGGAAAATGAGAATATTCAGTATTTTTTTTGTTATTAAACGATGTTTCTTTACAAAATTATTAATACGGCATTATTGTACAATGTTTTGACTTGAAGTAACAAAAATTTTAGAAAAAAATAATTAATATTCCCAAAGTTATAGCTGTTTTTGTTGACCTTGTTTCAAAAAACGGTCATGGCGGTGACCATCATAACTTCTTAGGGATTCATCTAAAATCAATCAAATGAAAAAAATAGTTTTATAAATAGATAATCTCGGGCTCTTAAAAATGTATTTTTTTAGTAAACATCGATTTTTTTTATAAATCTCATGTCAGCGCTGAAAAAGTTTCGGTTTTGAAAAAAAAAACGCAAATCAAATTATGATAAATTCTTTTTTTGGAAGTACATATGTGTGCGAACAATTACAGGTCCACAAAAGAAAAGTCGCTGGATAATAATTAATTTATTCAGCAAAATATATATATTTGTACCAGTACCAGAATATTGTACCAGTTTTTTAATGTTTTTCCATATTTTGTGTCTCAATTTTGACTATAGATTTATCTTCAGCGGTAAAAAGTACATTGCAAAACATATGTCACACACCCAATCCAAACAACTTTTTTTGTGGACCTGTGTTAATTTCAACCATAAAATTGATACAAAATTACCACCTATCAAAACTGAGTAAAACATATCAAAAATATTATAATAAAGAACAATTAAAAAAAAAAACAGCTGATATCGATCAGCTTATATAAAAAAAGCAGTGCCAAATTTCTTATTAACTTTCTTTTGTTTAACTATTATTTGTTTTCATTTTGTATTAATATTTATAAGAACTTATAATATACACTCGTAATTATATAAAATATATACTTTTTTCAGTTTTGTATTTGTTTGTTACAACTCAAATAACTACAACTACATACAACTCAAAATTTTCATTATTTTAAATAGTCATTTTAGTAGTCCAATCATTTTTTAAATATCTCGGTAATCGATCAATTAACTATTATTGCTTTTTATATACATTATACATTTGGACGCTATTGGGGCGCTCTAAATAGGTCAAAACAGGATTTTTTAAAATTTGACCCAATCTTTGGGTCAATGCACGGGACATCATAATTCATTTCCCATACAAATCGATCTGCCCTATATATATGTAGGGCCGGTCCTGGGTCCTCACCGCTCTTATGCAATTTTTTTTTCTAGCGCACCCCCCTCCCCCCAATAATTTTAAATGTTTTAACAGTTTATTATTGAAATTATTTAAATACTTTCGTAAATTATTTTAATTAATTTTCAATCATTTTGGATTTAGTACATAAAAAATTAAATATAATCTAAAATCTCAAATACATTGATTTTAAATTTATTTAGAAAATCGAAGCGATTCGGTAGATGATCATAATCAAATATTTTTAAATTTTTAATTTTTAGTTATTTCTCACCTATGTGTAATAATAATATTTAGGTTTTGAAACATTTTACTTATTTATTATGCGATTTATTCTATTGAGCAAATCATGCCAAGAAAACAAAAAAAACGAGTATTTCATTTTAAACATAACACTCGTAATTCATTTTGGATTTTTTAAATTTTAATTTAATTTAATTTTTCATTATTTACAATATCCAAAACTGCATTGTAAACTTCTCCTAATTAATATCATATTGCCGAATTGTTCTATCTTCAGGTCTAGAGTATCAGATTGTTGTTTTAAAGTTAAATTTTTAACATATTTTAAAAGTATTGTATAAAGATTAGTGAAAGGTGCAAAGAAATTACATATTTCTTGAACAATATTGAAAAAAAAAACTAATAATATTTGTATCTGTATTATTTCTGCATAGTTAATAATTAAATTTAGAGTATGGGCACCACTAGGTATAAAAAAGCTCAACAATTTTTGTTCCAAAGTAAATTTGGCTTCCATTTATCACATTTGCTTTGCAGGTTTTGGGGATTGAACACTAGATCATTTTCTTTCGATTCCACGTTAACTTTAAACGAAGAAAAAGTTGAATAAGTAGTTTAACAATATGCAGAAGCAGAATTTACTAATTATGCTATTAGTTATTAGCCGGTTAATTGTTTCTACTGATATCACATAGCAAACTAAATGCTTTTCGTGTTTCTTTATCCATAGTTAAGGTAGATTGTTTATTATAACCTATTAAGTATTCTTGATTTTATATTAAAAATATATAAAATTAAAATACATATAAATTTCATTTCCGAATCTAGTGAGATTCATTTTTTACTAATCTTTGAAAATAAGTTAAAAATTTCACCTTAAAACAACAATCTGATGAGAAATCAAAGATGAATACAATTCGGTCCTTGCGATATCAACCAGGAGAAGTTAACGATACAATTTTGAATATTGTAAATAATGAAAAATTAAATTAAATTAAAATTTTAAAAATCCAACATGAAATACGAGTGTAATGTTAAAAAATGAAAGGCTTGTTTTTTTTGCTTTCTTGGCATGATTTGCTCAATAGAATAAATAGCATAAAATCTCTAAAATAAATGAGAAAAGTGTTTCTAACCCCAAATATCAATATTGCACATACGTTAAAAATAATTGAAAATTTAAAAATATTTGATTATGATCAACCTGCGAATCGCCTCGATTTTCTAAAGTAAAATCAATGGATTTTATACACTTTTAGATATTATATCTTCCTGTAGGATAAATTATAGTAATGGGTCAAAAATCAAAATTGATTTTTTTTGCATATCATCACCTTTCAGGGGTTTCTGAACATTTTGGCATACCTCAGAAAAAATAGATGTGTGTGTGTGTTTTGTATATCTGGGCGCACGGATCAAACAATTTGAATGTTTCAAAAATCATTCGATTCCTATTGATAGGGAGATGTGTTGATCAGTTTTTGGCAGAGGCAGGTCCAGCCGTTGCGGAGATATGGAGCAAAGAGCGCAGAAAATACCAATCGAGTTTTTGAGAGAAACGCAGTATCCGATTTGAATGATCTAAAGAACATTCAATTTGTAATGGTTGGGAGAAAAGGTGATTAGTTTTTGGCAAAGGCAGATCCAGCCATTTCGAAGATACAGAGGTAAACGTGCAAAAAAGCAGTTTTTGAGAGAACTAAGCGTTCGATTTGAATGATTCAAAGAACTTTCAGCTTGTTTTAACAAAATAATTGCTTTTGTAAAAAAAAATATTAAACATTTTTTTTTCAGATTTTTTTTTTAATTCTGACTAAAGTTCTGACTAATATACTTTAAACAAATAATTTCAACTTTGCAATTCAGTTTATATAATTCTTATAAATATTAGACAATGTTACAATATTTATAATAATCTATTTGAAAACATTCTTCGAATAATTCGTTACGATACGGGAAGTTCCTGCAATTTGCCTTAAAACCCGATGCCATTCACCACTAGTTTGTGTACTAAATCTAGAATGATTAAAAATTAATTAAAAAATTTACTTTAATATAATATTTATATAATTTCAATGATAAACAGTTAAAACAGTTAAAATTATCAGGGGGGGGGGCGCTAGAACAAAAATTGTATGCGGGCGCTGAGGACCCCAGGACCGACTCTGTATATATATATATATATATATATATATATATATATATATATATATATATATATATATCAAAAAACTATCAAGATAAATATATATATATATATATATATATATATATATATATAATAACTATCGATTAAGAGATTGCCATCTATATCCTGTCAAGTTTAACCTTGAATCGACAGCCCTCTATATTCTCGAGTGTATTTTTTTCTCCGCTCGGAGTGATGCAAATGAGTGAGAAAAATGAAATCCCTGACAGCGCTGACAGAGTGTCCAGAACGTTATGATTGATAAAGTTTTCCGCCCCCTGTTGATATATATCGCGTTCGCGAGCGCCGTAGATGCGGTTGCCGTTGCCGTTGCCGTCGTCATCGTCGACGGTCGTTGAACTCGACAGCGGCGAAAACAGTCGAATCGTGACGAAGGCAGACGACGGGAGGCGACGGGAGGCGACGGGAGACGATGGGAAACAGTGAACGCCGAGCGGTACACGAGCGGTATACGAGCGGTATGGCGTCCGCTGTGGCTGTGACTATGGCTATGGCTATGGCTGTGGCTGTGGCTGTGGGTACGTACTGTGGGAGCGCTGTGACGTCACGCCGACCCCCCTTCGCGGAGCGTACGACGACACATTAGCACGCAGCACACCATCTCGAATCGAACACAATGTTATGCCGAAGTAGCCGCTCGACGGCAACACGGACGGGCGTTTCCAATGTACTCGCAGCGTCCGCACGACGCGGTCGTCTTCAGTTAGCGATGCCGATGTCGCTGTTCTTTCGAACCGCATCATTAATCGATGTGTCGTGCTCGACGATAACTGACAGTTACGCGATTCAAATCTGCCTCGTCGCGAATGCGTCCGATAGACGTTTCTAAATTTTTTTTGTTTCGTTCCATCGATTCATTCCTTAGGTCTTTCAAATAAAAACACGTGCGTTTATCCAGGTGTGTGCGACAGTGCTTACGGTCCATGTGTTGATCAAAGGTCCATGTGTGTGTCAAAGAGTGGCAATGCTATGAACGATGGAATTGTCGGCGGTTTTGACCGCGTTCGTTGTTATGACATTTGCGTCGGCGGCCGTCGCGCCGCTGGAATGGAACGTTACAAACAATTCGACTTTGCCGGCGGGAGCGGAGGCCGGCGGCGGGACAGTGTCGCTTTGTGCCTCCCCGGCTTGGGCCCTTCTGCCAAGCACCTGTCACTGCCCCAAGCGACGCGGCGACACTACGGTCATCTGTAGAGGCGCCGCACTGGAAGCGCCGCCGATTAAACCGCCACAGGGTTTAATCAAACTGTAAGTTGTTGACTTAGACGCTTTTCGCGTGACGATTATCTGTCAACTGTTAAATCTGTGTATATATACAGTGCTGGATTTACAGTAGGGGCAATCGGGGCTACTGCCCAGGGCGGCAAATTTTTGGGGGCGGCAAAATTTGAATAGTGAGAAAAAAAATCTATACAATATAATTAACTTTTTTTAACAACATTTTTTATTTCAAGAAATATAATTAACAAAACATAATACGATTGCAATGCAAAATTTGGGTTGAAATAACCGATTATTAAAATTTAATATTTTGCCTTGTCTGCCTCTCCGAATTGACTTTTAAATCACATTTTTTGTATTTTGAAATTTTTTGAAAATTATGAACTTTTTGCAAAGCAATCGAGCTACGTAGCTATTTTGGAGAAGAATATCGAAACTCAATTACCATTTTCTGAAACTGTTTTAAATGATTCAATTCCTATTGATAAGGATACATGCTGATTAGTTATTGGCCAAGGCAGGTCCAACTGTTTTGAAGATACAGGCCAAAATGCCAAAAATGATAATTCAGTAAAGAAGCGTTCAATATCATTCAAAAGAAAATTTACATGTATTGACAGAATAAATAACTGCTTGAATTTGTGGGAGGTAGGTTTAGCGGTTTTGATAATCCAATAAAAAAAATTTGAAAAAGAAACATTTGGCGGACAAAAGTTATCATTAGACATATGCATCAAATTATCATATATTTTATAGATATTTTAATAATAAGTATAAATTTTGTTTACATATACGAGGTGTGTTCAAAAAGTACCCGGAATTACTAATAATTAAATTTCGCGGGTCTGGAGTGTCTGATTGTCAAAATTTTTTTTTATTGTGTTGGTATACATGCCCCTAAAGTATGATGAAATTTTCAGCTATATTCACTGTTTACTTTGTCTGTGGTAGTCGCTAAGGTTCGACGTGTTTTTCTGAGCTCGGCGATTTTTACAATGGAAGAATTGAAAAGTCAAAGAATTTGTATTAAATTTTGCGTAAAAAATGAAATAAAGTGTTGCAAAGTGCAAAAATTCACCAGATATGGCTCCGTGTGACTTTTTCCTATTCCCAAAGTTGAAGAGACCCATGAAAGGACGGCGGTTTTCCTCGATTGAAGAAAATCGCTGAGAGTGCTCAAGGACATATCAAAAGTGAATATCAAGGGTGCTTCGAAAATTGGAAAAAACGCTGGCATAAGTGTATTATATCTGGGGGGACTACTTTGAAGGGGACCACATTAATGTAGACGAATAAATAAATATTTTTTTGAAAAAACGAAAATTCCGGGTACTTTTTGAACAGACCTCGTATATATGCCTTATGTAACATTCTTTATCTGTTAGACCGCGACGCGGCGCTTACGCGCTTCTTTATGTTGTCTCTACGCAGCTAAAGCAGCGCGATTGCTTTAAAAAAATTTGAAAGTTCGTAAAATTTCAGGGATGGGGCGGCACTTTTGTCAGTGTCCCGGGGCGCCAAATTTCTAAATCCGGCCCTGTATATATATATATATATATATATATATATATATATATGCGTGGAGGGCTTCGATCAAAGAATCCAAATGTAATGATAAACCAAACAGTTTTTTAATTGATTTTTATTTATTATCGACGTTTCGAAACTAAGTACGTTCCATTTTCATAACATTTGTCAAGAAACATGATCTTGATTAGATATAAACAAATCAAAACAATAAGCTTAAGGAAAAATAATGTAATAGTTTGTTTATATCTAATCAAGTTTATTTTTTTGACAATTCTGTCGAAACGTCGACAATAAATAAAAAACTTATTTTTATATTCAGAAATAATTATTGTTTGAAAAATTATATCCAATGATGGATACTATACCTACGGGTAAAAAAATTAGTTAGAAAATGCAATGTACATACTTACATTTATCGAAATATATATGTTTTTGACTTTTTGACTTGACAATAAATAAAAATCTCTTCAAAAACTTTTTGGTTTGATATGTATTTGGAATATTTTGCAGCCAAATCGTCGAATTAAAAAAGGTTAAAATATATATATATATATATATATATATATATATATATATATAATATACACATGTCTGTCGAACAGGAAATCTAAATAAAAATAAAAATATTCTTTGAAAATAGATATTTATTTTCGACGTTTTGGAACTGAATATTTTTTTTCTTTTTGTCAAGAAACATAAATGTATATACCTATATTTATTTATGTGTGTGCTTCGAACAAGGAATCAAAAGTAAAATTAAAAAACATGTTTTATCTTAAAAGTATCCATATATCATTTATTAACGACGTATCGAAACTATATACGTCCCATGCTCAGGATATCTGTCAAGAATATGTTTCTAGAAAATGAGTAATCAAACTAATATTATAAAATGAATGAATATGAAAATCGAAATTTAAATTTAAATTTAAATTTAAAAAGAAAAAAAAAATTGAGAAATTGAAAAAAGACAACACCGTTGTTTACCTTTATAATTAATGCGAAAAAACACTTACTGTATCATCAAACAAAAAAACTGTAACTCGAAAAATTCACTTTATTATGAAAAAAGCATGCTGAACGAAAATCACTATAAAACAGTCTTTTTTGTCACTTTTTAATTGATGAATAACAAACATAAATATTAATTTATTTAATATCAAACATATTTAATAAATTATAACAAAATTAATTTATCTCAATATTATGAATATTGCAATTTTGCTATAGATAAAAATTAAAATTGATTTGCACAGATATAATAACCTTTCTTATACTCTCTACTTTTTATTTTCATCTTTTGCCATTGTGGAACTATAATTTTTTTCATAAATTAAAGATTTTGTAAAAATTGATTCTGTTATTTGTCTACTTTAAATAAATTTACGCTATCAATTATATATAAACACTAATTAAAACTTAGTTTAAAAACAATGATGTGCTCTTTGTTTTTATGTTTTAAACAAACTACCTTATACACACATAAAATTTAGTTTTGATCATAAATAGGGAAATTCCCATATTAATCTACATATTTCCATCATAGACATAGACTACTAAGAATTCATAACTGTAGCATTATACTATTGCAGATATAAGCCAATTATAGTTTAGGGTTTATAATTTCGTGTAAATGCAAAATTAATCATTTTTGTGTAAAACGGGGGATATGTGTATGTATGTATATATTATATATACATACATACACCATATTTCATGAGGCAGGTCTAGCGGTTTCGGAGATCTAACGAAAAAAGTAAAAAAAATGCCATTTGGCGGTCAAAAATGATCATTAGACATATGCACATCAAATTATCAGATATTTTATAGAGGTTTTAACAATAAGTATAAATTTTGTTTACATTGCTATGGGTTCCGTACCAATGTTTATCCGTTAGACGGCGACGCGGCGCTTACGCGCTTTATATTTTGTCTCTATGCAGTTAAAGCAGTACGATTGCTTTGTTAAAAAGTTCAGAATTTCCAAAATATGTCAAAATAAGAAAAACATTTTTTTCAAAAAAAGTATTTTTTTGTCAAATTTATAGTTTCTCAAAAATCTAATTTTTTCACAAATGTTAATCGTTTTTAAAAAAATAATAGTTTTTGATACGGGAAGTTAAGGCACGATGCCATGCGCCCCACTAATTCCATGTTAAGCTTCATTTAAAACGCGAAAAATTGTAATATCTAATAGCGGATAAACGGTTTGGCCGATTTTTGCCATTAATTAATCAGCACGATTCTCAACTTATATCATTTAATGGATTTTTGGCAAGTCGCAAATTGTTATATAGATACGATAAATTTTTATGTGAAAATAAAACTGAAATTAAAAAGTAAAGTTTATTCTGAATTATTTTTTATTTCCAATTGCTGAATAACTATAAATATTTTTAATATATTTTTTGCCATGAACAAAAGCAATAATTTTTTCCACATTTTTCAAGTAATTGCATTTATTTTCAAGTTCAGAAAAGTTTTTTTTTGTAGAAGTATAAATTTTAGTTTCAAATTCACGTTTGCGCATTAAATTTTTTGTGGTTGATTTGAGGAACTTTAGCTGATAGATACATTTTTCTTCAATTTTACTGATCAAAATTTTAATTTAAAGATTTTAATGATACTAATCTTCAAATAAAACAAAAAAGTTTTTTTTACATTAATGTAAATTAATGAATGTAGAAATGTAATTAATGAAAATAGAAATCGAGTTTTTGAGAGAACGGAGCATCCGATTTGAATGATTCAAAAACCATTCGATTCCTATTGATAGGGAGAAATGGTGATTAGTTTTTGGCAAAGTTTTTGAGAGAACTAAGCATCCGATTTGAATGATTCAACTAGATGTAAGTGGAATTCTGTCTTAAGGAAATTAGGGCATCGTGCCTTAAGGCAAATTGCTGGAACTTCGTGTACCAAATATTATTATTTTTTTAAAAACGATTTACATTTTTGAAAAAATTTTACTTCGTAAAAATTAGATTTTTGAGAAACTAGGAGTTTGACAAAAAATTACTTTTTTTGAAAAAAAAAATTTTTTTTGAAAAAAAAAATGTTTTCTTTATTTTGACATATTTTGTAAATTCTGATTTTTTTTTTCAAAGCAATCTCGTGCCGCTTTAACTGCATAGAGATAAAATGTCAAAGCGCGTAAGCGCCGCGTCGCCGTCTAACGAATAAAATTGGTACGGAACCTATAGGAATGCAAACAAAATTTATACTTATTGTTAAAATCTCTATAAAATATCTGATAATTTGATGTGCATATGTCTAATGATCATTTTTGACCGCCAAATGTCATTTTTTTTTACTTTTTTCATTAGATCTCCGAAACCGCTAAACCTTCATGAAAATTTGATCGGTTCTTCACCTTGTCGATACAAGTAAAATGTTTTTTGAATTATTAAAATCGGACGCTCCGTTCTCTTAAAAACTGAGTTATCGTTTTTGGCACTTTTTGCCCCGTATCTTCGGAACGGCTAGACCTGCCTTCGCCAAAAAAGTATTTATAATAATCTATATGAAAACATTTAATATTTCTCGAACATATTTCGTTACGGTACGGGAAGTACCAGCAATTTGCCTTAAGGCACGATGCCATACACCACTAGTTTTATTTTTTTAAATTGGAAGCTTTCTTTTTAAAAATATTTACTTGTTTAATATACATGCAAATGTACATGTATAACTATATATATTATCAATTATAATTATTATAAATGATTATATTTATTATAAATTATTATAATTATATAAATACTGTGATTTGTACTAATTTTGATTACTGTGTTTTTTATAGCACGCGCTAGCCGGTTTCCATAGAGCGCACTATGAATTAGCCTCGGATACGTTAAATCCGAGTTTCTTATAGCACGGGTTTAATATTACACGGTACAGACAAACCGCGTTATCGGAGGGTTGACTGTATCTGGAGAACTTCCAGCAATACGCTTATGATACAATGGCTTCATCAGTTTATGGATGTTATTATATCCTGATAAGTAGCTAATCGTACGGAACCTTCGTTCGACTCAGACTTTTCTGATTTTTTGAAACTTTACCAGGTCAGAACATTACAATTTGTTTGTCTCCGTTCGTGCAACGCATAAAATCATGGGTTCGACGTCATCGTCACGAACATATAGTGTTGCTGGTATGAAGGACTTATGATGAATGACAAACGGCACAAATTATATTTGATCATTATGCGCTCGAAGTTTATACGATAAATTATCAATGAGTGAATAATATTCGCATGTTCTAACGGCTCATCCGCAAATTTAGTAGTTGATGATTAACAGATTATTTTGGACCCGGGGTCCGATCAGAACCTACAATTATTTTTTATTACCTTCTGCTTATCTTCTCGTACGCGTAACAGTTCTCATGTGCCCTTATAAGAAATTTAAGGACAGATCCAATGTTGAACAAAGTGTCAAAATTATATTTGAAGTTCTCTTTGGAATTTTCCTCATTTTTGGTTAAGAATGTCGTTTCACAATGGTTTTACTAATTAAAATAGTAAATTATCGATAAAACACATTTAGATTTGCGTTTCCTAACAAGTATCTTTCAGCGTCAGAATATTTTTTGTGAATGCATATTGAATTCTAACTACTTATGAAACTTTGGTCTGAAAACAGGCTCAGAAATTGAACTTTATTTGTTCGTTACATCGCATTCTTTATTTTTTTTGCATTTTGTAAATATAATATATATTGGGTGTTCTATGGTGTAATGTTAACCATTACTCTTGCAGACTTGTATGGACAATCTTTCCATTTTCAATCGAAAATCTAGATGAAAAATATGTTTCCAATTGAAAATAACCTATTTCGGGCACTGCGGTGTGAAATGGCAATGAGAAATCTCTCACACTATTCTTCTCTGAATCGAGTTACCCTAGTCTAGGGCAGTACTTCCCATTATTTTTTATCATATATATATATATATATATATATATATATATATATATATATATATATAAGTGACATCTCAACTAATCCGTTGATTATTCCGTACATATATATATATATATATATATATATATATATATACGGAATAATCAACGGATTAGTTGAGATGTCACTTTTTAGGAAGAAAATTTATTAGCATTTGACTTCGTGTTGATTTTACATTTTGAATTTTTATTAACTTTTCGTAGTGTAAGTTATAGTAATCGTAAAAAAATCGAAAATGATAATTTGTTTATATATCTTTACGTTTTAGTGGTTTCTGAACATTTTGGCATACCTTAGAATAGTTAGCGCGCGTTGTGCGTGCGTGTGTATGTGCGAGGATATAAATTTTCGTCAACGATTCCGCGAACATGGATCAACCGATTTGAATAATTCAAAAAACATTTGATTCCTATTGATTGTAGACGTGCTGAACAGTTTTTGGCGAAGGCAGGCCTTGTCGTTTCGGAGATACGGGGCAAAAAGGAACAAAAATGGTATTTCAGTTTTGGAGATATCGGAGCGTCCGATTTAAATAATTCGAAAAACATTTTACTTGTATTGATGAAATGAAGAATTGGTGAAATTTTTGTAAAGGCAGATCCAGCCTCTCCGGAGATCCAATAAAAAAAGTAAAAACAATGCAATTTGGCGGTCAAAAATGAACATTAGACATAAGAATTTTTAAACTCCCCCCCTCTCTTGGTGATACGTGGTGATATATTCACAATTACCCCCACCCTTCCTTACCAAACATCACGTGTATTTTTAGTTTCAAGAAAAAATTGTAATTTTAAATTGATTTTTTTCGAAAATGTTTGATTTTTTTTTAAATAAGTAAAATATAAATACACGCTATATCTTACTATACCCTTCCCTCTCCCGCGTGATACTTCGTGATTTTTTGTCAAATCCACCCTCCTCCTAAAAACCTCACGTGATTAAAAAATGTTGCTTAAAAAGTTTTTTTCAAGTTTTTGCAGTTTTTTTTTAATAATGTAGTTTTCGGAACGGAAAATTGCAGCAATTTGCCTTCAGGTACGATGCCAAGCACCACTAGTTTTGTATTATATTGTCATCACATAGATGGCGTTTCGATGGAAACACTATCCATTATTTTATATTGTATTTTATCAAAATTATCTAATGTTACTAAATGAAATTAAAAGAAAAAACATTTTCTTACCTATTTTCAAGGTTTCGAACCAGGACATTATGCTTAGCAGTCTGCGTGTTCAAGTGTAATAGAAGTATAATGCACTTATTTTACTTCGATAATTGTAATTTGTACAAGTTAGTCGTTACCTTGGTCTCTAGGCTAACAAATATTAACAGTAATAAATTTCAAAACGATAGCTATTATTGATTAATTAAATGTACAATCGATGCATTATGAAATTATATTCTTCATTTAGTTCATATAAACATTATTAACAAAAACTACAAAAGAGAATTGATGATAGTTCTATTTTTGTGGCTTAGAGATATTCTCTAGGCTTTTAAAATAATCAAAAAAAATATTCTCAAGTGAAGAATTTTATTGAGAATAATCTTTCCTATATTAATTTTTTTATGCGATAAGTACTCAAATAAGTAAATTTCGATGGATTTCCATAAATATGAATGAAGTGCACTTTTTGCAAATGTATGCATAAGATAGATAAGATATACGGCTTTTCGTTTTAGTTTAGGGTTTTTGATCTATAAACATTAATTAATAAATGAACATATTTAATGTTGATACTTTCTATAATGCGTTTAAATATATTTACAAGTGAAAATATGTAGTTAGTAGTTATTTTTCTTCTGCGTACTCTCAATATAATTCAACCATGTGAAAAAAGGACCGTCGTCTTTGTGGTACGATGTTTGCTTCTTAATAGACTGTTTAATTCTTAAATGGCAAACTTTCTCGCTCACAAATTTAAACGTAATTTTGCACCACAACCAATTGATTTTACCGACATGTCTTCAGTAACTGTTGGACAAAACATTGAATGTGGCCCAATTTGTAATTTTTAAAAAAATTGACATACACTTATTATCATCTTATTATTTTCATATAATTTAGATTACAATTATTTCTGGAACCGTCCTTACAAGAAATTATAATTCTTCTATAATATTTTTTAAACTTGTCTTCCAATTTTGATAATTTTAGTAATTCTTTATCTTTCAGTCATATATATGTTTATAATTTTATTAACTTCCCGAAGGAGAAGTTTATGTTTTCATCAAAAAATCCGATTCGCTAATTTTATGCTTTCAACGTTTCAAGCCACTCTGAATCGAATGAGACCAAATTTGGAAAAAGTATGTGTGTGTACGTGCATGTGAACAGATTTTTTGACGTGAATCGACGTTTTCTCAAAAACGGTTGAACCGAGACCGACCGAAAGATATTGGTTGGGAATCGTGCTGATTAGTTTTTGGTAAAGATCGGCCGGGCCGTTTTCTTGTAATCAAGTTTAAAAAGAAATCGACGATTTTTATTATTATTTTTTGACGGTAGATACCATAGTCTTCTGGATCATACTAAAATATTACAGCCCTACGACAACTCGTTTAGCTTTAAAAATTCATCAAAGTTTGCAAAAATTAGTATCGTTCTTTTGGCATTTGTCAAAATTAGACCTTTGATCGACGTTTTCTCAGAAACGCCTGAACCGATTTCAGAAATTTAAAAGCATTTGATGTATCTCAATGAGGACTATCGTTTGTCAGTTATGTGAGACGATCTGCCAAACCGTTTCTTTGTAATTTGAAAAAAAAGTGTTAAACTTTTCGTTCACATTTAAGCTCAAACTACTACCGAATCGATTTTAAAAAATCAAAAACTGTTCGAAAGATATTAGTTGGGAATGATACTGATTAGTTTTAGGTAAAAAATCTACTGAGCCGTTTTCTTGTAATTAACTGTTGAAAAAAAAATTTAAGCCGATTTTTATGGAACTTTTTTTTGGCGATGGTCATGGTCTTATAGAACTTACTGAAATATTACGGCCTTACGACAAGTAGTATAATCTTAAAAATTTATCAAAGTTTGAGAAAATGAGTAATTTTTTGACATTCGTTAATATTACATTTAGAGGATTTACTTGGTATCACGATAGTAGTACTTGGTCTTAATGAACATATTAAACCATTAAAGTCCTGCGGAAACTGATTCAATTATATAAATCGTTGATTTTTGGAAATTTGCTTTCAGAAAATACTCCGAGTTAACGTGTTCGTTCGTTTTCAATTATGAATACTTTTAATCGCTCATAAATTAATTTATTGTTTATTGATTAAGTCGATTATTTACACATATCGGGAAGTCCATGTAACTTGCCTCAAGGCAAAATACCAATACCAACTAGTTATATTTTACATTTATATAAACACTAAATTACTCACAAACGACTATTTTTCACCTGATGCTTTGATATTTATAAATGGAATAAACAACTTGAAATCTTTTTGATTCAGGTTTTAGGAAATAAAAATAATAATCAGCAACTTGAATTTGTTTATTAGTTTTTTATTTACATAAAATGATATATATATATATATATAATATATGTAATATATATATATATATATATATATATATATATAATATATGTAATATATATATATATAATATATGTAATATATATATATATATATATATATATATATATATATATATATATGTATACGGTGTGATCAATTATTTAAATATCTAGTTTTTTGGCTATCTGCATAGTCTGATGGTTATGCATAAAATATGTTGTAGTTCGTTTTGATTTATATCATATATGACCTATCTGACCTTTTAGTACTTTATAAGCCGTTTAATTATTATTTTTACTAATGAATATTAGAATGCAACCCAATGGTTGTCCTTATTTTATTTTTGATACAGTTTTTGTTAGAAGGCAAACCCATGATTGTTCCATTTTAATTAAGATGATACAATTTCTTCGCAGTAATATCCGAAAGGGCTGTTTTTACTTGGAAATATTTTTTTTCTATATTTTGAAGTAAATATATTATCACTACTGCATGATACCAGGTTGCACGCAACTCGGGGTTTTAACTCTGATCTTTGAGTTTTCAAGGTTCTATCATCACTTTTCTAATAAGCATTAAGTTGGCAAAAAGTGTTCAAACATCCAAAAAGGTCTAATTTGGCTTTTGTGACTTATTGGACAAGTTCACCGTTTGTATATTAATACTTATGCTTGGTTTTCAGTAGATGCACTGACCAGCGTAATATGCTTTTTCAGAAGAGATACATAAAGCTTTTTGTTAAATAAGATTCAATTTTATATTTTGTCTTAATTTAATATTGTCTAATATTTGAGAATATTTGAGTTATCAACAAAAGTTCTATATCTTTGCTCAAATCTGTGACAATTTTTTGAATTTGTTAATTACGAAGAATTTGCTTGAGCGACATTTACTTCATATATATAGTTTTTATCAACTTCCAGAAGGAAAAATTTATATTTTTGTCAGAAAATCCGTTATGCTAATATAATTTTCTCTATGTTTCAAGTCATTCTGAATTGTTTGACACCAAATTAGGAAAAAGTGTGGGAATTGTACTTTCCACTCACAAGATCATACTAAAGATCAACTTCGGTTTTTCTTCGTAATTAATTGTTTAAATTTTGTGCTTGATGAAACTACTATCATGATAGAGATCATAACCTTAACCAACAATATAATTTTATGAAATTATAAAAGTATTTAAACTAGGTATAAGTGGCATTTTGAGCCATGTTTTGGCTCTTGTATGTGCTAATAGCGTAGCCTTTTATTCTAAATTTTAATAAATTTTTACAATTTAACCACTTTTTGTAGGACTAAAATATTTTGGGATATTTTAGTCATTTGTTTAGATCTTGAAACTAATCGCCATGTCGACCAATATGTGCAAAAAACTAATCAGTATGATACCGAATAAATGTCGTTCGAAATGTTTTTAAAGTCTGAAATCGGTTCAGATTTTTTTTGCGTAAATTTGGACATAATATTCTGTAGTTTTCTGCTAAAAGAAGAAATCGCCGGTTGTTTTCGGAAACTAATCATAACTTATAGGGGCTCATTGAAAGGCTTCTAAATTTTTGAAATCGGTTCTGCCATTTTTGAGAAAACTTTGACGAAAAGTCAAAAATCAGCTCACATACCCAAACACAAAAATATACATTTTTCAAATATAACTTCAAACCAATCAGAAAAACACAAAAACATAAAAGTTGAAAATTTATTAAAATTTAGAACAATCGGATGAAATTTAAAAAAAAATATTGTCACAATTCGAAAAGTTGCTGATTAAGAAATTCGACAAGTCAATTATTTATTTATAATCATTGAAATGAATATGTGATGTAAGGAACTATCTAAAATATTTAACTAAGATTAGAAAATAAATTGAAAATCATTATCTTAATTCTGACATTTATATTTTATTTTAACTTTAATATAAAGGTTACAAAATAAGTATAGCTTACAATCAACAGAAGTAAATCACTATAAAAACAGAAACATCTGCTAATAAATATCGATAAATTGATGACGCAATTGATAGTCGTAAATATATTTGAGCTTCGTGCTTTATATATATATACATTGGTATTCGATAATTCTGAATTTTTGTGATAGTGCGTTTGATCAGTTTTTTGCGTCAGACGAATTAAATTGCACAATCTTTGTTATTCTGGAAAATGTTATATGATTAGTTTATGAAAATAGTTTTCGATCCATTTCAATTCAAAGACTGAGGTATGAAGAAAGAGATATGAACAATCCGAGACGTAAATGGTAAGGTTGCATTGTGAAAAAATGTATCAAAAATTATTTATCGATAGTCAAATTAGTGAAATATTGTTTGAAATCAAAATTTAGGTCATGATCTAATTATTCCAGTTTTAATAACAATGAACATATTTTTTGTTTGTCAAAAGTTCATTTCGCTCTTTTTTTCTGTTATATAACAGTCGATTCATTTCAAAATGGATCGATAAATGGACGTCGACACATTACTTGGGACGGCACGACTATATCGTAATTAATTCTTACTAATCGTTCGAATATGTTAGCACATTTTAGTCGCTTGTCGTGGATCAGTAGTAAAAGCTTTGGACTTGCAACTTGCAACCACCAGGTTCCAGATTCGATACGCATTTCTATCAGCCTGATATTAAACAGTAGTATTATCGGTTTCACTTGAAATGTTTCCAGATGGAAAAAGCCCTGCCCCGGCATCAATATTAGTAAGGTGACCATACGTCCCAGTTTGGCCGGACAATCTCGGATTTCCACTTGTGTCCCGGGTTTTTCTAAAAGCAATATTTGTCCCGGATTTAGATCTTTTGTCCCGGATTGTCCCGGGCTTTCGAAAAATATAGGTCTAAATTACGTAAAGGTACAGGTTAAAAAATGCATCTGTTCTCAAAAAAATTTAACCCAATTTTATTATATTCATGTTCGTATTAAACTTTCAGTTGAAAATTGTGTTGAATTCATTTGGAAAAGAGCAACAACAATGTTTTATCCTTATAATCTTATATCGTAAGTTGAGGATATGATTTTTTTTTAACTTCCCGTAGGGTAAATATAGCAATCGCAAAAAAATCAAAAATGATTTTTTTATATATCTTTTCATTTCAAATTTTTCTGATCATTTTGGCATACATTAGAAAAATTGTATGTGTGAAATGTATATGTGTGCGGATACAATTTTTCGTCGACGATTTCACGGATCAACCGATTTGAAAGGTTCAAAGCACGATTGCTCTAAGATAAGTTTGAAAATTTTAAAAATTTCAAATTTTAATAAAAATTTGCGTTTTTCAAAAAATACATTTTTTGTAAATTTCAAATTTCTCAAAAATTTAATTTTTTCAAAGTTTTTATAAACTTTTAAAGCTTTTTTAAAATATTTCAATTTTCGGTGAGGGAAGTTTCAGAAATTTGTCTTAAGGCAGGGTGCCATGCACCACTAGTTAATTATTAAATCCCAAACTATTTAGTAGTTATCAATTCTTATTGATGTCAGATATACAATCAAATCCATTCAGTATTTATAGAACAAACTCGATTATCAATAACATTATTTTCAGCCGTGAACATGAAAAATGCCAAAAATCTATTAACAATATAAAAATCAATCATGTGTGCAATGCATTTTAACTTCCCATAGGGTAGATATAGCAATCGGCCGTAAGTCGAAAATGAAAATTTTTGCATTTCTCCACGTTTTGAAGGTTTTTGAACATTTTGGCGTACCTAAAAATAAGAAAAAATAGATGTGAGTGTGTATGTATGTATGGATACAATTTTTCGTCCAGGTTTTCGGGCGCACAGATCAACCGATTTGAATGGTTCAGAAAACATTACTACTGATAGAGAGATGTGCTGATTAGTTTTTGGCAAAGGCAGGTCCAGCCGTTACGGATATACGGAGCAAAGAGTGTAGAAAATACAAATCGAAGTTTTTGAGAAAACGGAGTATCCGATTTGAATGATCTAAAAAACATTCAATTTGTAATGATTGGGAGAAGAGGTGATTAGTTTTTGGCAAAGGCAGGTCCAACTGTTTTGGAAATACCGAGCTAATTGTACAAAAAATGGCATTTTTTGAGAGAACTAAACGTCAGATTTGAATGATTCAAAGATTTTTCTGCTTGTTTCAATAAAATAATTGCTTTTGGAAAAAAAAATTGTTTCAATTTTTTTTTTTCAAAAAAAATTTTTTTTGTATATCGGAAATTGTTCAGATTTTATTTTTAATTCTGACTAAAGTTCTAATATACTTTAAACAAATAATTTCAATTTTGCAATTCAGTTTTATAATTTTTATAAATATTAGACAATGTTACAATATTTATAATAATCTATTTGAAAACATTTAATATTTCTTGAACATTTTGTTACGGTACGGGAAGTTCCAGCAAATTGTCTCAAGGGACGATGCCATACATCATAGTTTACATAGTTTTCAAAATTTCAGCATTTTCATTTTTTTTGATAATTCCAAACTGGTTATCAATTGTTTCGTCGTACACTACTAGTTTATTTCTGCATTGTTCGCTCATTGGCAAGTGCATTCAGTATTTATAAAACATAGTATCTCGAATTCTCGATTATTAATAAGATTATTCTTTTGTCGTGCGAAATGTGAAAAATGCCAAGAATTCAGCCGACAAGCGAGTCGCCCAATCCGAATGGCGCGCGATGTGTCGACGCGCATTAGGTCCGACTCGGAGCAATAAAACGAAAGTGAAAGCATCTATAAACCAAATCTGAGAGCGAGTTAATGAAACTCTGTCGTACTGAAAGCATCTGGTACAAAAAATATGTATAATATCATATCACTTCATATTGCCCTCGCCTATAATGTATTTTTAGGTCGTGATCCGATTCTCTAATAAGACGCACATTTCGCGTATTCAAAACTATACTAAGCGCGCGATGAATTTACTTTACCTCTTGCGATGTTATTACTGCGTTGATTGACTGCGTTTATTCGATATTTCTACGATAAAGTAAATTTTTGTCTTTTTCCGTAGTGATGATCTATCATACCGAAGTATTCTGCTAAAAGTCGATATTTTTTTTTATCAAAATCGATAATTTCTTTTTTAAATATTTTTGTATTACAATGATTTTTGATCATTTTGGCTTATCTTCGATAAAAATGTATGTGTTTGTTCATAGTAAGTTTTGTACGTATTTTCTTAAAACATATTAATATCTCTACTATTTAAAAAAATCATTATTTTCATTATATTTGAGAATTTCAATTAATTGTTCAGAATTTTCAAGAAAATACAAAGTTCAAAAAACAGACAGTATTTATTGAAAATAAAATAAAATACATTAATAACTAGCGGCGTATAGCATCGTGCCTTAAGGCGAATTTCTGGAACTTCCCGTTTCTTAATGAAATATTCGAGGGATATTAAATGTTTTCAAATATATTATTATAAATAATGTAACTTTCATTATTCTTATTTTATAAAAAGTAAATAAACAAAGCTTAATCAAGCGGTTTTAAAATGAAGAACATTGTCTAATATTTCTAAGTATTGCATAAACTGAATTTCAAAGTTAAAATTATTTATTTAAAGTATGTAAATGATGTTTAGAGCTTTAGCTGAGATTAGAATTAAAATCTGGCTTATTTTTCGATATTAAAATTTTTTTTTGAAAATTAAAAAAAAAGAAATACTTTCCTCAAAAGCAATCATTTTGCTAACACAAGCAGAGAGTTTTTTTATTCATTCAAATCAGATGCTTAGTTCTCTCAAAAATTGCCTTTTTTGCACATTTAGCTTCATATCTCGGAAACGGTTGGACCTGCTTTTGCCAAAATCTAATCACCATATCTCCCCATCATTACGAATCGAATGTTTTTCGGATCATTCAAATCGGTCCGTTCTCTTAAAACCTGACATTTTCAGCAGTTTTCGCTTCATATCTCCGAAGCCGCTGGATCTGTCTTCATTAAAAACTAATCAGCAAGTCTCTCATCAATAGAAATCGAATGTTTTGTGAACCATTCAAATCGGTTAATCCGTACGCCCGAAATCGTCGACGAAAAATTTCTCCACACACACACACCTATTTTTTCTGAGGTGCGCCAAAATGTTCAGAAACCCCTGCAACGTAAAGATGTGTAAAAAAATTAATTTTCGATATTTGGCACATTACTGTAACTTACCCGACGTGAAGTTAATAAAATAAGTTAATAATAAAATATAAAAAGCACGAAAAACAGGTACCAATTTTCTTATAAAACGGAACGATCCAGAAATTTGCTTTCGGGCACAACGACATACTTATGTAGTAAGTATAATATATTTTTTTTTTGCTTATGTAGTAAGTATAATATATATGTTTGTTTGAATATGTACTTTATTTCCCATATTTTTTTTTTTTGTAAAATTTTATTCACCAATTTAAATTACCAGACATGCCCAGCGGTTCCGAATGATCCAAACTAAATTCTATTCAACACAATATTGTTAACGCCTACGTTTTATCTTTAGCTTCTACTTCATTTATTATTAGAAGATCATTTATTTATCATATTGAGGAACTTGAGTGATAGATGGATAGATAGAACTGCGGAGTCGTGTGATAATATTTTCTCTACCATTTCTACTTTGCCGGAAAAGGTTGGGATGGACAGCACTTCTTGTTATTATAGAGAGAATTCTAACAAACATGTTGCTTTTTACCTAAACATATGTGATTGAATAACATTAAGGACAAACAAGCCATTCTGGAACAGAACTGAGATTTTGTAATGATGGGGAGAAGTGGTGATTAGTGCAAAAAATGGCAGTTTTTGAGAGAACTAAGCATCCGATTTGAATGATTCAAAAAACTTTCCTGCTTGTGTTTGCGAAACTATTGTTTTGGGGAGAAAAAAATTTCAATTTATTTTAATTTCCAAAAAATATTTTATTGAATAACAAGAGTATTAGTTTTTTTTTATTTTATTGGCTTCCTCTAATTATACAATTCGCCATTTACAATACATCTTAACTCAAATACATATCATAATTCTATACTCAATTTTACATATACATAATTATATTTTAATTTTAGATCTAACTAAAAATTCATATATTACTTTATAGCTATTGTTATTGCTAATTAATTTTCTACATTCGAGAATTATATGTTTCAGAGTACCTTCTTCCTCTCCACATTCATATTTGAGTAATCGGATTTTAATTCTAATTCTAGTTAAAGTAGTAAAGCTCACTTACATACTAACATAATTTTAACTTTGCAAGTCAGTTTATATATTATTATTAATATTATACAATGTCCTTCATTTGAAATTTGATTGATTAAGTTATGTTTATTTAGTTTTCTGTAAACATATATAAGTTACAGTATTTATAATAATCTATTTGAAAACATTTAATAATCCTCGAATATTTTATTACAGTACGGAAAGTTCCAGCAATTTGCTATAAGGCACGATGCCATACACTTAGTTTCATTTTATTTTGATACTAAATCTTTTGAATATTTTTTTTACATAACTTTATTTTGTAATCTGTTTATACAAATAATAAGCAGAGGTTGCTAACAAAAATACAATATTCACAATATTGACTATAAAATGGTAGATACACCCAATGTTGTATCTTTGA
>NW_020537518.1:0-19460 GCF_003426905.1 Ctenocephalides felis
TTAATTTTTTTTAACTTCCCGTAGGGTAAGTTATTTGTAATGGGCCGAAAAATCGGAATTGAAAATTTTTACATTCCTCGACGTTTTGAAGGTTTCTGAACGTTTTGGCATACCTCAGAAAAAATGGATGTGTGTGTGTGTGTGTGTGTGTGTGTGTGTGGTGTGTGTGTTGTATGTATGTGTGGATACAAATTTCCAGTCACGTTTTTAGGGCGCACGGATCAACCGATTTGAATGGTTCAAAAAACATTCGATTCCTATTGATTGGGAAAAGAGCTGATTAGTTTTTGACAAAGGCAGGTCCAGCCGTTTCGGAGATACGGAGCAAAGAGTGCAGAAAATAGAAATCGAATTTTTGAGCGAACGGAGTATCCGATTTGAATGATCTAAAAAACATTCAATTAGTAATGATTGGGAGAAGTGTTTATTAGTTTTTGGCAAAGGCAGGCCCAGCCATTTCGAAGATACGGAGCTAAATATGTAAAAAATGGCAGTTTTTGAGAGAACTAAGCGTCCGATTTAAATGATTCAAAAAGAACTTTCTGCTTGTCTTAACAAAATAATTGATTTGGAAAAAAAAATTTGTTCCAATTTTGTTCCAATTTTTTTTTTTTTTTTTTTTTTTTTTAGTATTTTGTATATCGAAAATATTTCAGATTTTATTTTAATTCTGACTATAGTTCTAATATACTTTAGAAATAATTTCAACTCTGCAATTCGGTTTATATAATTCTTATAAATATTAGACAATGTTACTATATTTATAATAATCTATTTGAAAACATTCAATATTCCTCGAACATTTCGTTACGGTGCGGGAAGTTCCAGCAATTTGCCTCAAGGCACGATGCCATAATTGCCTCAAGACAGAATTCCACTTACAGCTAGTTCCGACTTATACTGGAATTGAATCATATTTCCTGATGATTTCTTACATAGGAAAAACGTCTGGCTGGATGATTATCGTGGAAAAGCTAAATGAGAAAGTGCAGTTATCTGACAGAAATTTTATTTAAAAAGAAAAAAGTAATGGATCATGCAATTATTTGTTAAGGAGAAAGTGGAAATCAGTTTTAAAGTGTATAAAGATTATCTTCACATATGCTTGTGAAGTTAAATCTTATGGATATAGAAATACAGAAGCTATCTAGATAGGGTATCTAAAAATATAATTTAATAATCAATAACTCTGTGATATTTATGGAATAATTGGGATAATATATATATATATATATATATATATATATATATTATATAATTTTTTTCAAAACCAAAGCTGTTTGGCACAATGACACGCCTGCTTTATCCTTAATTTTTCAACGAATTTCTAAAAGATCACAGTATCTCCACAAACAACTTCTACTTAAGATTTAAAACAGATTGCGTGAGATCAACATATTCTATTATTTACTTAAACCTACATGATTTTGTATGTATAACTAATCGGCATGAGGATTTACTACGACGAAGATGAAAGTTGCTCCGCCGAGCCGAAGAAAGTGGTCTTATTTGATGTTTTCTAACTGTTTCAATTGTACGGACATGACTTTTTCGGGTAGCATACAAAACCAAGATTTATATCAACAGTCATTGAGCAAATTGTAAGGAACGTCTGATGCTTTTCGTCTTGACAATGACAAATTTCTCTTATTAAAAATTATTATCGTGTTTACACGCATGTTGCGTCGAAAACGTGTCTTTATGTGTTTTGGTAAAACGGAAATTGAAAGTTTTATTTTGAAAGTTTTTTCACATAATCGAAGATAATTGTTTTTCTTAACTAGATTGAAATGATTAGACAACAAATCTTTAATTAAATTATGCGATACTCCTTCTTTATGTATCAAGTATTAGTCTGGATTCATATAATTCATAATTCATATAAAATATTTTAATCTGCCTTTTCCTTCCTTTAAATTGTTACCTTCTATATAATTTGCAGTTAGCATTCAATTTGTGTAGCATAGCAAAACATACATTTTGAATTTAAATTGATTGATTAGTTTTTATTCTTATCATATCATTCTTTTCATATTGATCTTGTAAATGTCCCCAGTGAGCTTTTCTTTATTTGGCTGAATAAAGTTTTGTTTTTTTTTGTTTTGTTTGAATAAATAATAAAAATAAAGAAATTATATAGCTTTTAACATTTGTTCTTATAATAGACGAGTTGAAATGTAAAGCATATTAATTTCTATTATAATGCAATAACTTGAGTCTGTAATATGAGATGCTTTGATAAGGTCATTATAATCTGATTTGTTAGAGGTAATTTTAATTGTATTTCTATAATAAGAATGATGACGAATTTTAAGTGCAAGGACTGATTACAACCTTGTGTACATCAAACAACTCATTAAATATCGCTTTGCATAATTACACTTTGCAATAAGCGCTCTAGCCATAATTTCTTTGAAAAATTATATGTAATTACTTATTTTTATACCAGCGTTAAATTTTCCAAACTTTAGAACAATCTTATGATTAATTCTAAGAGACCAATTCTCCGATAAAATAGTTAGAGCAATGCATTGCTTCGGGTTATATTTGTATTACTTGGTAGTAACCTATTATCAAAAAACTATTATTGCTGTGCGACCAAGCGTTTCACACATAAAACTTAACCTACAAAACGAACAAACGTCAAATAACAATTTTATCATAAGTGAATCTTTCAATGTCTCTTTGATAAAACATTCGTGAAGTTAGTTTTATGCGTAGAACGCCTGATTTAACAGCAAATACATAGCTTTCCACAGTTTGTCACTACCAACTAATACGAATATAGACCCACAACAGAGCACTACCATAACATTTCTACTTTATCCGAAAGTGCGTCTCTAAGCTCTGTATCTTCTCGTGGGGTAAGTTATTGTAATTGTTTAAAAATAGAATTTAAAATTTTTATATTCTTTATGTTTCAGAGGTTTCTGAACATTTTGGCATACCTTAGAAAATAATGTATGTATGTTTGTGTGTGTGTATTTATGTGCGGATACAATTTTTCGTCGACGATTTCGAGAACACAAATTCACCAATATAAATGATTGCAAAAACATTCGATTTCTATTGAGAAAGAGACGTGCTGATTAGTTCTTGGCAAAAGCAGTAAGAATCGTTGAAGATGCGGGGCAAAAAGTGACAAAAATGGTAATTTAAGTTTTGAGAGAAGGGAGCGTCTGATTTGTAAGTATACAAGAATAAAATGTGTCGAGCATAGCTCTTTGGTAGCGTGTTCGATTCACACGACAGGGATATAGAATAGGATACATAAATAGATTGAAAATGATATAAAAATTAGAATGTAAATTAATAAAAATGTTGTGGTGGCTAAATGCTCAGAGTAAACGAGGCCAAATAAAAAAAAATTAAAAAACAGAATAAAAAAGTAAAAAAAATGCCATTTGGCGGACAAAAATGTTCATTAGGCATATGCATATCATATATTTTATAATAAAATATATCATATTTATCATAAAAATATCAAAAAAATTTGTTCTTATCATTAAAATATCTATAAAATATCAGATAATATGATATGCATATGCCTAATGAACATTTTTTCCGCCAAATGGCATTTTTTTACTTTTTTATTCTTTTTTTTTTATTTGGCTTTTTTATTCTTTTCTTAATTTTTTTTTATTTGGTATATACCTATGCTCATCCGTATAAAAAAAACAATTTTTTCAAAAAGGTCAATTTTTTTCAAAAATTTTAAAATTATTAAAAATCACCCTTTTCAAAGACCCCAAAAAAATAGTCTTTTTTAATTTTATTTTTTGGTACGAAAAGCAGCTATACCGCTAAGTAAAAACATAAAATGATACTATAAAAAATAGAATTATTTTTTAATAAACTAATGAAGGATAGAAAATTATCAACAAACAATTCAAGCAATCGCGATTAGAATTTTAGCAATTTAGCAATCGTATTTAACTGTAATTTTAATTCCTTCCACGTTTCTATATATAGGATAGTCAGCAAATAATTCTGATTCCTGATGCAGATGGTAAATTCTTTGGCGAAATGCCAGTGTATGGATACAGGGTCCGCGTATTAATTTATAGTCATATACCGCAAAGGCAAAGATGATAGATTGACCCCAGTTGACCTTCACAGCGGTACGCAGGCACCTTTAAGTTCAACGCGGTCTTTATTAACAAAGGTGCCGGTCAAAAGTCGTGTTATAAAATCTCTTTATGTACACCTGCACACTACGCAATTATACACAAGTTTGATTGCAAGAGTAGCACTGATAAATTTGAAGTGCATCAATAATTTTGTCGATCATTCACGAACATGAAAGCCAATCATACTTTTTCAAACTCCGTTCATTTACAATTTTGTGATAGAGCAATTACCTGCAGGATCTTAGTCATACATGTTTTTACATTAATCTCATCAAGTTATAAATAGTAATTAAATAAAATCTGCTGGTATCATATTTTGTGATTCTTTCTCGTCATTAAAAGTGTCGGAAAATATTACATTATTGTTAAGTTTTGTTACTTATATAATTCAGTTTTTATTTTTATAGAGTTTACTGTAAAGTATTTCGAAACTTAAGAGTCTTAGGTGGCGTTCATAATTCACGTGATCAATTTTTCATGAATCTTTAGATCCCTCCTCCTCCTCGGTGATACGCGGTGATATTCAAAATTATTCTCCGTCCCCCTAAACATTACATGTATTTACATGTATTACATGTATTTTATGAAAAAGGTAAGTTTAAGGAATAAATAATTAAAAAAATGATGCTGGCAATATTTTTGCTTATGTGCATTAGAGGGCCCAGCGGTGACGTAATCAGTTCGGTCGCGGTCTAGCACAAAACTAGTCCCGGGTTCGCTGGTTAGATTCCAGCCAAATCTGAATCGGGCAGTTTTGATTGAAAATGCAGTATAATAACATCAAAACAGTTGCTGAATGTTCTAGTATAACACATTGTAACCAAAAGTAGAACAACAACAACAAAAAAATAAAAAAATGTGCATTAGGTGCTCATCAAGTGCATAGAACATATTCACGTAAACGTACATCATAAGATATTTAATTTTAACTGATCTTCTCTACCGATGACAAAGCATATTTTGCATATTCATTTTATTCAAGTAATATTTTATGAAATCACTCAAATGATTAGTCGTAATCTCGATACATAATTAGAGTTTCGAAAGTTTAGTACAGTAATGTTTGGTTAATAATAATTCTCCATCCAAAGAAATGGATTAGTGTACTAGATTCATGATTTTAATTAAATTTTTCTCTGTTCTGTAATCAATGTTGTTATGGACTAGCAATTACTGTTAAATCAAATTCCAATTATCGAATAGTTTATTCCGATTACCGTATAATTTTAGTATTTGAAAAATAATGATACTTAGAGAAATAAATTCAAATGTATTAATTTTGTAGTAACGTAAAAAATTATTTTTGAAAAATTATGTTATTTGAACAACGATAAACAAACTAAAACTACGCGAACCTTGTCATTTTGATTTATCCAATTACTAGATGGTAAATTTATATAAAATGTTTTATGTATTAAAACATTGTACCAATGGTGTTTAAAGTTCATTTGAAAATTTATAGGCATGTGCGATAAACATGCGCAAAATTTAACATGGTTTGCTGTAGGCATTTTAAGCGTTTATTACTGCAGGTATGTTTTATTATGCAGTGATTATGGAAACGTGATATTTATTAAAATATATACACATAAGTTGAGTAAATGATAAATTACCATATAACATGCACGTTCCCAACTTTATGAATTGATAATTATAATAATGAATAGATTACTCATAAAACTGTAGAAAAAACATTTTACGTGTAGTAAAATAATTATTAAATAATATGCTTCTATCAATAGAAATGTCAAATAATAAAAATAAAAAAAATTGTAGAACTATAGCATAAAGGTTTATTGTTAGTCGATATCATCTCACCACTATAAAACATATTTAAAATGATACTAGTAGGAGAGATTTGGTAGGGTTATACCACTTATTTAAACGAAGTCAAAAATATTAACTAATCACTAGTTTACTAATAAGTTAAAATGTTACAATAAATATGTTTCAATATTCTGAGATCTAGTCAGAATCATCATCACAATGGTGACAACCAGAAACCGCATGGTCTTTGGCACTTGATCCATTTTACGCCACCCTAACTTTCAGAATATAGGCCTCCACAAACTAGACAAAATCTTTCTTTACTTGTATTGCTTTTTCCTTTTATGGGCATAAAAAATATGTCACAACTATACCCACAAAATTTGTTACAACCGTACCCAACGCACACATTTGAAGACAAATCATCGTTATGATGAAGCTTAATTATTTATGCAAATACTAATTGCTGGTATTTAACTACAATAACTAATTAACTTATAGCAAAATAACGAACACAGAAATCTATCAACATACAAGTAACAATTATTATCAGAAGAAATCGAACGAAAAAAACTTACTTTTGACTCTTCAAACGAAATGCTGTCCACAGATCATGCTAATGTAGAGCGCTGATTGAAAGCAATAAATGGGAATTTGTTCAAAGAAACATATTACATTTCTTCTTCTCTTGAACGCTTCTCAAAATTAGTATAGTTTCGTTGTTATTACTACTCCCACTACCTTACCTTGGCACAACCGTACCCAGTCTCTTTTACTGAGCAACCTAATAATATGCGTTTAAAAATGCATAATTCCAGTAACATTCCTTCGGCTAAAAACTAAATAGTTGAATAAGTTTTTCTATTGTCATTATGTGCCATTGCAAATAGAAGTATTGTTCATCAAAATGTTTAATGTAACTGTAAACGTATCGTTATTGCATATTATTATTTAGGTAAATTGTTTAATAACAATTATCAGATAATTGAATAATAATTTCAAAAACTGGTTTTGCCAATATGTCTTATAATGTTATTTATGGTATAAAACTAATTGGCCCTTAAATTTATCTAAAATAATAAGCATAAGCGTAATAAGCATCTAACTATCAATTCTTAATCATCCATAATCATGAATAAGAAACAACTCAACCTCTGCATGATATTTGAATAATTCAAGAATCTGTAATATGCCTAGGTATGCACATTGATAGAAAACTCCTACTGGTAAATGCACTTAATGCAAATAGATCCTAAAATGAAAAAACTAAACTGGCTCATTTAAAGTGACAATAAAGTGACAATAATTGCAATATGGATATATGGGAGAACTGTGGGGTTGTATCTCGAAACAAGATACTAGAATTGATGGTGATTCCAATATGGATATATGGGCTAGAGCTAGAGCAATTTTCTTATAATTCAGAGAGCTCGAAACTAAGAACTAATATTCTTATAATTCAGAGAACTCTAAAATTGATCAGCAACACTATGGTTTATGACCAACAATATGATTCACAAGGACTTAAAAATACCTACAGTGGCGGGGGTCATTAAAAGCAGAAGCTCATTTTTTCAAGACAAATTGGATGGAAATGCAAATCCTGAAATACAATCAGTCCAGTCAGCCAAAAAATTTAGGCGACTAAAGAGAAAATGGCCAAGTGATTTGCTGCAGCCCACAACCTATTTTTTTCTCTTATGCACAGAAAAATATTTCACTTAAGTTACTTATAATTATTATTTACTACTGTTATTATTAGTATCATTATTATTATTTAATTATCATTTATTTATCATTTATTTTCATTTTCAACATTTAGATTACAATTATAATCTGATTGTTGAAACAAGCTGTGACTGTGAACAATAAAAAAACAATCAGATTTTAAAAATAACTCATTACGCTATTACTACTATTTACTCATTATTTTTTGCAATGATTTGAGAAATGCATAAGCCTGATTTTTTTCAGAGTTTTCAAATTTATTTCATTTAAACAGAATTCTCAATCAAAATATGTTGCAATACTTCAAGAATGTTGTTTAAAAGCTTTCTGAGAGTAAAAGTCTAATGAAAAACATTTTATCGGCCGCCCAATCTGGTGTGTTGTTCACGCGTCTTTCGCAAACGCGCGAGGGACAATAGAATGAGATACGGTTTGATTTGTTAACTCAACGAAATCCAATAAAAAAAACTCGGTTACATAAAAATTTTTGGTAGTAACGAAAGTAAGTGCAGCGAAAGTGTATAGTGTTTCATGTATCATGAAATTTAATACAATATTTATTGCAGCTACCACATTTTTATTCGAGAAAACATTTTCTGATACCCAGTATTATATTATATTTATATTTGAGTGATTCACCCAATTTTAAATAATTAGTTTAAGACATCTTAAAGCAAAATTGTATAATAACCAATATATATTGTTGGTATCGTAAATAATAAAATTTAATTTACTGAATCTTTCACTCAATATATATATATGAATTATTTCTATTATAAGCAAGAATATGTAGTAGGATATGGCGGGGCACAAAGATCCTATTTAACTTTAAGTAATTTACTGTCTCTCTAAACCAAATGAACTACATCACAATTTATAACACGTGTCTAACAAATAACTATCGAGCTATGTTCAATGCAATTTCCAGTTAATTCTTAATTAAAGAAATGTGTTTTTTCTTTTTTTCTTAAAAACATTATCTATTCTTTCTTATCCAATAGCTGGGTAAAAAGAGACAGCCAGGGCTCAAACAGATCCTATATCTCAAATTTAAATTTAAAGGAATTTTAAGAAGTAAAAGCTACATTATTCAAACATTCCAAAATATAAATTTCATGAGCACATTTTTTAATAATACGATATTGGATATATACACTTGAATTGGTATTTTGTCAGAAATATTAAGCAGCAGAGATGAAATAACTAATAATTAAATTTGTTTCTTCTAAAATTGCTTTTCTTTTATCATAATAAATAACACGTGTCAAACAAATAACTAAGGAACTATGTTTAATTTAAGTTACAACTTTTTCCTAATTAAAGAAATGTATTTGTTCTGTTTTTATAAATTTTTGCCTATGTCCCTTTCTACCCAGCTATAGGGTAAAACAGAAAATAGCCAGGGGTCAAACATATCCAATGTCTCAATTTTAAATTTAAAAGGATTTTACGAAATAAAAACTACATTATTCAAACAATGCAAAATATTAATTTCATGAGCGCATTTTTACTAAGATAATACGATATATGTACTTGATCTGGTATTTAGTACTTTTCACCCCATTCACGTTCTCGTCAACTAAACAACAGTGCTCACAACCAAAATAACTAGCAACGAAAAAAAGTAGTTTGGTTATGAATTTTCTAATTTTGTCATTTATCTGATAGTTATGTCGTAAGAAACAATGTGTTGGTTGGTTATATATCTTTATCTCTCTACTTTCAAATATTGTTGAAGAATTCCTAATGTTACTTGTTTTTGAGATATGTGGACATTTTTATCCGAGGACCAATGAGCCCCCTCTACCCTATACAGGTTATGAAAAATAATGTAAAGTTTAAGCAATCTTAATATTATAAAATCATTTTAAAGCGTAAATACAACTATGACGAGCAAAATAGTATGAATAACATGATTTATTTCTACTGTATATTTTATCCTTATGAAAGTCATCTTTGCTTAGCATTGATCTCACACCTCGAGTCTAATAATCTAATCAATAAATAAGTAATTTTTGAAAAAAGTTTCAGACCATGATATTTACGCTACACTTATAATTTTCCGACATTTCTATTCCGTTAGATCACCTGAGCAAATTACCACCGCTCATTAAGGCCGCTATTAACAACTTATTCAAATTTCAAGTACTTATTTTCGAACAAGTCGGTTTTTTCGCATCTCTTGCACTTTAACTTCCAGTTTGCATTGACACATATGCGTCACGAGAATAGGTTATCAGTTACTGCACCTTATTATTATTATTATAATCAACGTAATTTCTTGTTGATAGTTTTTATGAGTAATTTTACGAAATTATTGCTACCTGCCGTATGTAGTACATACATATGTCCATTTGAGAGATTTGATAAGAACTTATTAGAGAAAAAGTGAGAATATATATATAAAATATCCAACGAGGTTTTGGTAGACATGGAACTTTAAAAATTTAGGCACTTATTTTTGTCCAATTTTTACTTGTAAATTACATATATATGCAAAATATATTGTTAATTTATATGATAAAGGTTCTACCAAGTTAAATAATCCTAAAACGTAATATTACATGGAGAATATTTTGAAATAATGATCTATTTGAGAATTACTAGGTACTATTTATTAAACCTTTCAAATTTCAGAAAAAAATTAACTTTCCGTAGGGTAAATTATAGTAATCGTCCAAAAATCGATTTTTTTATATCTTTACGTTTTAAATGTTAAACATTTAAAACGTAAAGATATAAAAAAATTCAGAAATTCTGAATATTTTGGCATCCCTTAGAAAAAATGGATGTATGTGTGTGTGTGTGAGTGTGTATGGATACAATTTTTGTCCACGTTTTGGAGATTACCGCTCAACTGATTTGAATTATTTAAAGGCATTCGATTCTTATTGAAAAGGAGTTTTTGGCAAAAGTTGGTCAAGCGTTTCGGAGATACGGAGCAAAGAATGCAGAAAATGTCAATCAAGTTTGTGAGAGAACGGATCATCCTATTTAAAGGATTCAATAAACATTCTACTTCTATTTGATATATTGACGAATTGATTAAGTTTTTGCAAAGGCAGGTTTAGTGGTTTAGTGGTTTCTGCAGATCTAGTAAAAAAAATTAAAAAATGCCATTTGGCGGTCGAAAATCAAATATTTTGTAATTATAATCAACTGATATGAATGGGTATAAAAACTCTAAATAAATTTATCAAAAAATGTATCAAAAATTTTCAAAAAACTGTCTTCGTCAAAAACTAATCAGCGCGTCTCTTCATCAATAAGAATTGAATGTTTTTTGAATCATTCAAATTAATCCGTACACCTGAAATCGTCGATGAAAAATTGTTTCCACACATACACACACACACACATCTATTGTTTCTGAGGTATGCCAAAATGTTAAAAAATGTGAAGATATGCAAAAAAAAATCATTTTTGATTGTTGGCCCATTACTATAACTTCCGTTTGAATTCCGTTTGAATTAAACTCTAGTGAATAGGTTTTCTATTTTACATAATTTTTGTGTTAACTCACAGTGCTGATAGTAAACTCGAATTATAATGTACAGATTATCAATTTCTTTGTGTAATAATCTAATTGAAATCGTGAATTTATTGACCTTGCTATGTAAGGTTAATGAATATAAGAATGCTACGAATTCCGTTACAGTAAAATCATACTGTACTACTTTAGATTATTGAATTTTGTACTAATGATATTAGAATATAATTTTAATAATTTTAACAAGATTTCATAGAGAAATTCATTCTTGTTAATAAATGTCAAGGTTCCGTTGTTTAGTGACCTCTCTAGAAAATGAAGGTTTTATTGGGTAGCTAATATTGATTGCACAATTATTTAATAAAATTTGTTATTCTTGGAATTTTTGTGCGCGCTCAGGGATTATTGACGAAAATATTAATGATATAAATATAAAATAGTTTTGCGAAACATACTAAATCTTTCTTTTCATAGAGACAGTTATGTTTATACAGTCCTTTAGGTGTATCTCAATAGAATTCCATTGTTATTGTAGAAACTTTATAAAACATTTCAGTTACAATTATATATTTACTTCTCTTTCAAAGAATCGATGCCTAGTATGGATTAATTATAGTGCTATTATTATTTCAATGACTAAGAATGCTACTATATAATCGTTTAGATGTTGTACACGACCATGAAGTCGAATGAATGTAAGGTAATTCAAAGCAAATAACTTCCTAAGTGCTTTTTTATGTCGAACTTATGCATTCATCTTCACTGATTGAAGAATTGGCGATAAATTATAAAATTAGTCTTATTAAAGCTCTGCACAATTCAAAACGCAGGAAGAATTTTAAACATCTCTCTTATAAAAATAACCATTAAGTTTGTTTATAATAATACATGCAGTATTTAAATTTCACTTACCACACAACTATACTTGATATTTGGAATTAGCAACGACATACTTGTCTTGACCGTATTTTGAAACAAATCCTTGAAATAAAATAATTAATTAAATTCAGAAATTATTACTTAAACATTATCGTTAAATTTTAACTTGATTACTATTGGTCAATGTATGCAAACATTTCATTATCTATTTCTTGAATAAGTTTATTAATATTTCGACAATTATTTGGAATGTTACGATTAATTGATATTTTAAAGAGCAATTAAAAAAAACAGTAATTAAAGCTCTATACGTTTCTCAATTTTATGAAACTTTGGGTATCATAGTGGAACTTCTTAATTTTTATAAAATTACAGGTTTCATTGTGCAATTATGCCATGTGTCATAATTACATGATCAAATACTTGATTACTTATTTAAAGAGATAAAACAATGGTTTTGTTTGCAACTTAGTATACAATTTACACTTAATTACCTATGAAATTTACCAATTATGTGTTACGTTTGTTTTTTCAATCAGTGTGGGAGATCTCTAATCTCCATTCATTTTTTTTACATTTTTTGACATTCGATTTTGTGTTAGGTAGGTAAATTACTTTCTGGTGAAATTTATAAAAAAATTATACTTTAAAAATGGCATTTGACATTTTTTGGTAGGTTTTATTAGCGATTTAGATATTCAATGTATATAATCGTTGATCAAAATTTATTGTCAGTTATTAGAAAATATTTACTGTGAAATAACTATTCAGTAAAGCTGTTCCTAAATATATTTTGGTAAGAGATTTACTGTCGTCTTTGAAACTCAGTATTTGATTATTTTGTTTACATTACACGTACATGTGTACTTTAGCACTAATTGTGTGTAACATTTTAAAACATTAATTTATATATGTAATAAATTATGCATGTCTATACATACGTAGTTCGTGAGAAAGCCAAGTTGAAGTAATAATGTTTACTTGAACGTCAATTACATAACTCTATAATTTTAATAATATTTATTATTTTATTAAATAACTGATTATTTAATTAGATAATTTTCAACAGTACATCTAAATATCTTCTCATATACATCTTACATCTACATCAACTCAAATAATTTTGTTTAAACTGATTAGTTGTGTTGTATAAAAATAATAATGATACTTAATATATTTTTTTCAAAATAAGTGATAATGATAAGTTGCAATTAGAATTATAATATTAATTTATTATTACCATTTTAGCAAATTTATTTAAACTTTTATTTTTTTAATCACGTTTCTATCATCATATAAAATTTCATTAATATCAGTAAAAAAATTCGACATTTATATACAAAGAAACAGGTCGCCTGATCTTTACCTCACGATTCTCAACGGTTTCTAAAATATATTAAAATTGGTTCAAGATTTTTTGCGAAAACGTAGACTAAATGTTTTTAACAAAGAAAGGACGTTTGTTGAATTTTTAAAACTGGTGTAGTCGCTTTTGAGAAAACGTCGACCAAAGGTTAAATTTGGCTCACATACATACACAAACATACCTTTTGAACATAAAAATAGTATATTATATTTGATTGCGGAAAACAACCTTCTTCCGGAAATTAATTATTAGTTAAATATTGAGCGTTCGAGTTAGTGTCACAACAACTAAATATTAGTATTTTAAACTGCTTTTTGTTTTTTAGTATAAACATTAATGATTTCTGTGTTTAATATAAGATCTTTTAAATTTGCCTAAAATTATTACATCGAATTTGATCAACTGTGGTTTGATGACCATTTTTTTAAAAAATAGATAAGTTTTGTTCATTAAAGTATATGCAAATTAATTAGGTGAGAGAAATAGAAAATATTATCGAAAAGTAATTTTTGATATATTTGACTCTATGTTAATAAAGTAATAAAAAAGCAGTGAAAAATACCACCAAAAAATTACCAGGTCACCCAAACAAATATTTAAAAGAATTGAGTGAGGAATCTCCTACTCGAAGATTAAAAAGAAAATGGCAAAAAAAATAAAAAAAGAGATATGTCATTGGTGAAAAACTCTTTGAATGCATGAAGACCAGCATATTATTAAGAAATAATATTATTTTGATTGACAATAAATATATGCAAAAAAAGATATGTGGCAATAAGTGAATTCATTAGTAACTTTTTGTAGGGTAAGTTATAGCCAAAAGTCCAAAAAATAGCAATTGAGTTTTTGAGAGAACGGAGCATTCAATTTGAGTCCACATATCAATTGTGTTGACAAAGTAAAAAAATTGATTAAAATATTTGGTAATGCAGTTTCTATCGGTTTCGGAGATTCAGAAAGAAATATTTAAAACAATGTTGTTTGGTGGTCAAAAATGATTATAAGACATTAAATTATGAGATATCGGATTATAGAGATTTCAATAGTAAGCACAAATAATAATCTAGAATTTGTTTCCATTAGTATGGGTGTCGTTGCAAGATTTATAATGTTTAAAGTTCACTTTTAAAGTTCCTCACATAAATGTCCTCTACATTTTCGACAGTATGGTACAACTTAAGGGACTTATATCGTTCAAACATAAATGTTTTCGACATTTGCTATAGTATGGACCAACATAGTTAGTTGACATGTATAGGTAGTTCAAACATAAATGTTTGCGACATTTTGATAGCATGCAACTACCTAATGGACTCGAATGAGTCAAAATTTTCAAGAAACTTAAAATTTTGCATAAAAGTCAAATTATTTTAAAAACATTCAAAGTTTTCAATTTTTTTTTTTTTTTATTTTCATATTATATAACAATCAGAGTTATTTACATACCCTATGAGTTATATGGCTAAATTACACATAATAATAATAATAATAATAATCACAGAAATAAATGAAAAAAAAATAACAATAATAATAATAAATAAATAAATAAAAATAGATAAAAAAATACAGAAAAAAAATAAAGAAAGTAAAAAGAAACAAAAGAAAAAAAATTGTAGTAACTGCTCCAATAAGCAATTGACTATGGAAAACAATTTTTTACATTAAGTCTATAGGCTGTTTCTTGCGTAGTCTTCTTATAGGTGGATTATCAAGCAGATGAGCCAAAGTTGCATTAGGATGTTCGAGGATTTTAGCATGATGTCCAGTACTGATATTCTTGATGACATCCACTACGAAAGGGATGTTGAGGTCATCGTGTATGATTTTGTTGCTGACAAACCACGGGGCATCAGTAATCGTCCGTAGTGTTTTAGATTGCAAACGTTGAACAAGTCCCACATTTGATTTGCTACAACATCCCCACAGTTGGATTCCATACGTCCATACAGGTTTAATTATGGTCTTATAAATTAGAAGCTTGTTATCTAATGATAATTTTGATCTTCGACCAATAAGCCAATTTAATTTTGAAAGTGTAAGTTTAATTTGTTTTATTTTGGCTACGATGTGCGGCTTCCAGGTTAATCTGCGATCCATGTGAATACCCAAGTACTTGACTGTGTCTTTGATTGGTATTTGTCTTTCATTTATGTACACAGCTTGACAAGTTGACTTATTAAGTGTGAAGGTAATATGAGTTGACTTCGTATCATTAATTTTGATGCGCCATTTTTTGTCCAGCTTTCTATTTCATTGAGATGATTTTGTAGGATATTAGAAGCAAGAGTAGGATTTTCATTGCTAGCCAAAATCGCAATATCATCAGCAAAAGTAGCAGTGGTAGAGCTCGCCATGATTGGAAAATCACTAGTATATGTAAGGTACAGAAAAGGGCCCAAAACGCTTCCTTGCGGAACACCTGATTTAATGGGAAAAAGTGATGATGATTCACAATTATTTCTAACTTTATACCATCTGTTAGTTAGGTACGATTCTAAAATTTTATGAAAGCAAGGCGGCAGCAACCATTTAATTTTTTGCTAAAAGTCCTTCATGGATACTTTATCGAAGGCCTGGCTTACATCGAGAAACACTGCTGAGCAGTATTGTTTGGATTCGAAAGTTTTATGAATTAAATTCACGATTTTGTGGCACTGTTGGATCGTAGAGTGCTGCTTGCGAAATCCAAATTGATGATCAGGTAGTATGTTAGATTCGGTTACTATATCTTCAAGCAGTAGTTTTTCAAAAACCTTCGACAGAATGGGTAGAAGGCTAATTGGTCTGTAGGACGTAACCATACTTGAATCTTTTCCATTTTTGGGTATCATTTTGATAACGGATATTTTAAAAGACTTAGGCCAGTACTCCAATCTCAGCATTGATTAAATATGTATGTTATGAAGATATACGCTTTAATTGGTAATTCTTTTAACATTTTGGATGAAATATTATCAATCCCAGGAGATTTTTTACTATCCAGTTTAGTAATTACTGAAACAATCTTCTTCAGAGAGTAAAATCTTTTCTTGAAGTTGACAGAAGTGTGTGGTGTGCGAGGCTGTTGGTGCAAGTTATATGTATTAGATTCAGCTGCATGCGGTTGAAAAACTGAACTAAGATACTCAGCAAAAAGTTCTGCTTTTTCCTTGTCATCTCTAGCCCAGCAACCGGCTGCATCATTTCGTATAGGTGGATTTCTGATGCACGGCTTATTTCTAGACTTAATGGGACGCCAAATAGAATTGTCAAAGCGATTGAGGTTAGACACGTAGTTGGCGAAACTAGTATCATTTAATTCTTTAAGCCTAGTTTTGAGCTTATTGTTCAGATTATTAAAAATATTTCTGTCTTGGGGTGTGTGGCTGTTTTGCCATTTTCGCCTGGCTTTCCTTTTATTGGCTATTAACCTTTTAATCTCCAATGATATACCTGAATGAGACGATTTTGCAATATCAGGTGTTGCAAAACTAGATGATTCAAGAATAACTTTATTAAGTATTTCGATTGCAGTTTCAATTTCTGTCTCAGTCTTCAACCTTGTTTGAAGATTTATATTGTTTTCAACTCTAGTACGAAATATTTCCCAGTTTGTCTTGTTGTTGCAAAATCTTGGGTTGCGAGAAAAATTCAAATACGTTGAACTGATACTGGCTATTATTGGCGAATGGTCGGAAGAAAGATCATAACTAGAATATACTTCTGCGTAAGATGGGTTTATAACATTAGTTATAAAAAAATCCAATAAATCAGGCTGCTTTCTGGGATCGCTGGGCCAATACGTTGGAGAACCAGTGGACAAGCACAAATAATTGTGTTGCTGAATAACATTAAACATTTGTCTTCCTTTGGGATTTATTAGCCTAGATCCCCAATGAGTATGTTTGCTATTAAAATCCCCCCCTACTAAGAATTTGGATCCTAAGGACTCAAAAAATTCATAAAATTGATCACTGGTTATTGAATGACGTGGAGGACAATAACAGCAGAGATGGTAAGGTCGTATGATAGAAGTTTTACGGTTACTGAAGTTGCTTGTAAAAATTCCTTGGAGTATTTTTCTAACTCGTAGTGCACAATGTTTGATTTTATTATAATTGCTGTACCTCCATGTGCAGTACCATCTGGATGTTGAGTATGGTAGAGGTTATAGTGAGGAATATATAGATTTGAATATTGAGTGAAATGGGTTTCACTCACTAAAAGGATATCAATTTTATTTTCTATTAAAAAAGATTCATCTCGTTCTTATGTTGGGTTAAACCGTTTGAGTTCCATAAGCATATTCTAATGAATTTAGCCATTATTTATATTTATTGATGATGGTCGATAGCATATTTAATACTATCGAGTTTTGTTGCATTAGTTGATTGAACATAGCTTTAAATTCATTTAAAAATTGAACTAAAGTAGATTCTTGAGAAACAGGTGAGTTGTTTAAATTCGATTGTTGACCTTTCATAGCCTGGGCATATGACAAATGATTAGTGGTGGCGATTCTGTAGGTTTTATTGTTAGCAGAATTTATATTTCTATTATTCGATTGGTGATTATTATTTACTGGAGAAGTATTGTTTGCAGAATTTTTGACTTTACTCACTTTTTGATAGTATGGGCATCCTTTATAATTTGCAGGATGTGGGCCAAAGCAGTTGGCACAAACTGCTGCAGTCTCAGCTGGCTTAGTGCATTTAGATGTTATGTGGTTATCTCCGCATTTGACACAGACATAAAGCCGGTTACAATATGCTTTTGTATGCCCGTACAATTGACATCTACTGCATTGTACGATGGTTGACCTTTGGGGTGGCTCAAAATGTATTATTTGATTTAATATTTTTGTTAAATTAAAAATTGTGGAGTTATAAGTGTTTGGTTCCAAGTCGATATAAAACATATTGAGCGGATTTTTGTTCTGAAATGCAAAACATTAGTAATATTACGTACTTTATGTCCTTGCTTTTCAATTTCACGTTTAATGTCTTCTTTGTCGGTAGAGAAATGTATGTACTTCAATACTACTCTGTATGATCTTTCAGATTTAATCTGATAAGTATGAAACACAATCTTTCTGTTCCGCAAAAAAGCTACGAATGTTCTAAAGTCTTCCGCCGAAGACACATTAATTTAATTATGTTATTAGCCAGAATTTTTGTTGAGTATTTATTTTTATCAATAACGTTGTTAAAAACATCAACCATTTCTCTAAAATTATTCACTCCATAAATAAATACGGGCGGTGGTAGCAATGCTTTATTAATAATGGAAGGCTGAGAGCTGGAGTTAGAGGATTCATTTTGTAGTGCGCTGAATCTATTGTTTAATTTTAATGAATTCTCACTTACATTTATCGCACGTTTTCGTTTTACACCTGTCACAACTTGCCAGGGATTTAAATTTGAATCCGAATCCATTGAAGAATCCATCGAAGAGGTCGAAGGTGCTGACTGAATATTATTTGTTTGGGATATCTGTGGTTGGTTTGGTAACTGAAGCGCTGCGTATTCCGCATTTGTCATCGAAGGTGCTGACTGAATATTATTTTTTGGGATATCTGTGGTTGATTTTGTAATTGAAGCGCTGCGTATTCCGCATTTGTCATCGAAGGTGCTGACTGCATATTATTTATTTGGGATATCTGTGGTTGATTTTGTAATTGAAGCGCTGCGTATTCCGCATTTGTCATCGAAGGTGCTGACTGAATATTATTTATTTGGATATCTGTGGTTGACTATGTTGTAGGTGATGCACTGCGTATTCCGCATTTGTCATCGAATCGTCATTTAATATATTGTTCGACTCGACAGCACGGATGTTTGACAAATTTTCCATATTAAGCCCCTAAGGGGCACAGTTAGATTTATCCAAGTTTGAACTATTAGAAAAAAAAAACTGTTCACGATATAATTATAAAAAAAAAATTAAACACTAAATTTGAAAAAAAATGTACTAGAACAATTATTAACCATGATGAAATAATCGTCTATCACTTGAATAAAATGATCACTATGCGTCACTATTACGCAATACACTGCAATGCAGATAAGGTGTTTACTCGACGAGCGTTGTCGATGAACTGGACAGTAGGTTATTCAAAGTT
>NW_020537519.1:0-26623 GCF_003426905.1 Ctenocephalides felis
TGTGGATTTTTAGTGGAAGAAGAGGTATCCATTGTTGGGTTTGTGATAAAGAAGCTCGACTTTTAGATAAAAGGTAAATGTTAATTAATATACTAATTTGTGAGAAAACTACAATGAAAGAGGAAGAAGAAAAAAATCTTAATTTGTATCTTATTTAATAAATATATTTTTAGGTCGAAGTGCAATTGCAGAATATCTCACTCTCATTTCGGATCCGAAGGGTACTGCTAAACGTATGACTGTTGGAGACAAAATGCATCATAGTGTAAAGTAATTAATATTCTGTCACTTTATTAATGATTGACAATTGCTTTATCTTCATTATCATTTGTTACGCAGGCGAGCTTTAAAAATGTAGAACCTGTGTTTAAAGAAATATGTCTAGAAGAACAAGATGTGCTATCAACTCCAGAAGGATTAATAAATTATTGAATTTAATACCTGATGAAGCTGTGAAATTGAATATGCAATTAGAATTAAGTAAAAAAGAAACCTCATTAGATAGAGGAATGTTTTTGTTTCATATGTTGAAAGCTGTAGAATTCAGGTAGTATAATAATAAAAAATTTAATGAACCCATAATATAATTTAATAAATAATACTGTTTTTTTAAATATATCATGACAAAATACTATTTAAATATTTTAGGGTAATCCCCAGTATATAACGTATGAGATATATTGTTGAAGAAGTTCAAGTTTATTTTGTGTATCCTAGACTTGATGCTAATGTTACGAAAGGCATGGGCCATTTATTGAAGGCACCATTTTGTGTTCATCCAAAAACGGGAAAAATTTGCACCCCATTTAATCCCAGGAATGTGATAAATTCGATCCAACTACTGTTCCTACAATTAAGTAAATGAATATATATTCAATTATAATTTATGTAATTCTTCTATATAATTTATTATTATTATATTTAGTCAACTTCTTGATGATATAAATGCATTGATGAGAAGAACTCTAGTGTAGAAAATGACACTGTGTCTCAAAAACCTAGAATAAAAGACTATAAGAAAACGAGTGCATACAAGGTATTGTGGTTTTTGAAGAATTTTTACGGAAACTGGAAACATCTTTGAAGTCAATAAAGCAAGAAGCCAGAGGTAATAAAGCAATTTAATTTGTAAAATACAACAAAATATTTTCACGTATTTTGACAAAGTAAAACCTTAATTATTCTTTTCTGATTTTAGATATAAAAATGGAGTTCTGAATTTTTTCACTCACAGATGCAAACTATAATTTGTATTTAATTTATATTAATTTGTTACACTTTTAATCTGCTATCCCTTACAATAACAATGTAAAAATATTTTGTAGGTTTTATAAACAGGTATAATCTTTTAGATTAAAAATGTGTTTTTGATTGTTATGCACATTAAACTAAATTGCTTTATTTTAAAAAATATTATAAATGCTACTTTCTTATTTGTTATGGTGTTTCTTTATATTCAGCGATGTTGATTAGTATTTATAACTGTTAAATTTAATTAATAAATTTCTTTATTTGGTATGATATACATAGTCTATTTTTAAATTAAATTAACAAGACATATCAAAACTTATCATCTACAGCTACTTGTAAAAATAATTTCTCAAAGTTGAAAATTTCTTCATTAAAATTAGCTCTTATAAAACTTTACACAATCTTCCTAAATAAATAATATTCTATTAATGAATAAAAATTTAAAATTCAATTTCAAACAATTATAATATCTATATTGACAATTTCATAATTTTTATAGAAAAAGGAATATAAATGTAAATCTTAAGATATAGTGATTCATATTCTACTCGATGATGATAATACTTTATGATTTTGAATTCAGATCGCAAATATGTATTACAAACTCTAACTTGCAATTTTTTATATTTTTTAATGATGATTATGATTTTTTTAAAATTCGTTTTAAGTAATGCCAAATGCAAGGCAATGCTTTTTCATTGTTTATCTATGTTCAAACTGTGCGTTTTTTTTATTTTTAATACTTCAATATTTTTGGATAAGATGATTTCTTGTTTTGTTTCATCTTGATAACTTCATTTTCAGATTCTTTCACTCTAAAATTTGCACAATCTATGCATGACTAAATGAAGTTTTAAAAATATCCTAATTTTATGTTTTGTTCAATATTTTGATTATGTTCACGATGTTTACAAAGCAGGACATCCTAAAACAATAAGAATTAATTTAGTTACAAAAATTCTGCAATCAACATATAAGTTATATTAACTTGTGTACATTTAGCATTTGTATGCATATTTAAGTACTTAAGTTATTATATATTAATAAATTTAATATATTGGTGTATTATGATACATTCGAATGATCATGATGTATTTCAGCCAGAGAGGGGAGCAATGAGTTTTGAATGAAATTATTAACTTCCCGTAGGGTAAGTTATAGTAATCGCAAACAAATCGAAAATGATAATGTTTATAAATCTTTACGTTTTAATGGTTTCTGAACATTTTGGCATAGCTTATAAAAAAATGGTTGTATGTGTGGTGTGTGTGTGTGTGTGCTGTGTGCGGATACAAATTTTCGTTGACGATTTCAGAAACAGGGATCAACGATTCGTATTGATAAGGAGACGTGCTAATTAGTTCTTGTCAGAGACAGGTCTAGTCGTTTCGAAGATACGGGGCAAAAAGTGCCAAAAACGGTAACTCAGTTTTTAAGAGAACAGAGCATCCGATTGTGATAATTCAAAAAGATATTATTAATTGATTAAACGGCAAGGCGGGGTCTATCAATTTCGGAGATCTAGTAAAAAAGTAAAGTAAAAGTGCTTTGAAAAAAAAATCAGTTTCCAAAATATCTCAAAATAAAAAAAAACATTTTTTATGAAAGTCATTTTTTAAAAAAAAAATTAATTTTTCAAAAATCTATTTTTTTTTTAAGTTAAAAAAAGTTTAATATTTTTTAAAAAGTTTAATTTTTGGTTAGAAAAGTTCCAGTAATTTCCCTTGAGGCACGATGCCATACACCACTAGTTTTATTTATAGTAATACCACTACATAAAAACATAAAATTTGTAGTTTTATTTTTTTTATATAAAAATGTGGTATGCCTTAGTTCGGACTAACCGCTGCTTATCTCATGTTTGTTTTGTTGTCGAAAGTAATTTAACTGAATTAGTGTTTATAACCTAGACCATAATAGAATATTAATATATTCAAGTCGTAATAATGTCGTAATAAATTGAAAATAATTTAATGTGAATTTCAATAATAATGTATACGCAGTAAGGAAGTGTGTTATGTTCATAAATTTTAAATAAATGTTAGTTGGTTCAGAGACCACAATTGAAATTGAAACTTAACGATGATATAGTGATGACATATTATCTAATTTATGTATCAAAATGAAATTTCTAGAATTTATCGAAAAATGACTCACGACAAATGGTTGCAACGATCCTCATCGCTGTTGTCGCCACAGCCATCGCGACCTGAACATGCTATGGCGGCAGCCCGACATCGCGAAATTTCGGCATCTTAAAGGACATACTTCTAGGGCTGACAAGTGACCTCCAGGAGATGGAGCAAATCTGTACCTGGTAAGTAAATAATTACATATTAATATACAGTAGAATCCGCTTAGTATGACATCGAAGGGACGCCGAAATCTCGTCATACTAACCGGTCGGCATACAAAGCATACTGAAGAAAAACTTTTTAATATGTAAATATGTTACATGTTTCAGTAATTTAAAAGATAAGCCAATACATACATTTTAATTAAAAATAAAAATGACACATATTAAAATTTAATATAAAATAAAATTGACATAGGGTTGGGCGGGGCACAAAGGTTCAATTTGACTTTCAGTAGTGGTATCTGACACTAAAAATCGTGAATACATATATCAACATATATCGGAACTAAAGAAAAACTAGTTGGTATTGGTATTTAGCCTTTAGGCAAGTTACATGAACTTCCCGATATGTGTAAATAATCGACTTAATCAATAATAATCAAATTAATTTATAGAAGTATTCCGAGAAGATTTATTACACATCATTGAAAACGAACGAACACGTTAACTCGGAGTATTTTCTAAAAGCAAATTTTCACAAATCAATAATTTTTATAATTGAACCAGTTTTCGTAGGACGTTAATGGTTTAGTATATGTTCACTAAGACCAAGTAATCTATCGTTATACCAAGTAAACCATCTAATTTTAATTTTACACAACGTCAAAAAATTACTCATTTTCTCAAATTTGATGAATTTTTAAAATTAACTACTTGTCGTAAGGCCGTAATATTTCAGTAAGTTCTATAAGACCATGGTATACATCGCTAAAGAAAATTTCATAAAAATCGGCTTAAATTTTTTTTCAACAGTTAATTACAAGAAAACGGCTCGGTAGTTTTTCACCTAAAACTAATCAATATTATTCCCAACTAATATCTTTCGAACTGTTTTCGATTTTTTAAAATCGATTCGGTAGAATGAGCTTAAATGTGGACGAAAAGTTTAACACTCTATTTCAAATTACAAAGAAACGGCTTGGCAGATCGTCTCACAAAACTGACAAACTATAGTGCTCATTGAGATACATCGAATGGCTTTTAAATTTCTGAAATCGGTTCAGGCGTTTTTGAGCAAACGTCGATGAAAAGTCTGATTTTGATAATGCCAAAAAAAACGATACCAATTTTTGCAAACTTTGACAAATTTTTAAAGCTAAACGACTTGTCGTAGGATCGTAATATTTTAGTATGATCTAGAAGACTATGATATCTACCGTCAAAAAAATTCATAAAAATCGTCGAATTTTTTTTTTTAAAAAACTCTATTACAAGAAAACGGCCCGGCCGATCTTTACCAAAAACTAATCAGCACGATTCCCAACCAATATCTTTCGAACGGTTTTTGAATTTTCATAATCGGTTCAGAATTGCGGGCTAAAACGTACCCGAAAAATTTTTCACTTTTCTGCTATTTATAAAGAAACAGCTTGGACGATCGTTGCACAAAACTAAGAAACGCTAGTGCTCATTGAGATACATCGAATAGCTTTTAAATTTTTGAAATCGGTCGAACCGTTTTTGAGAAAACGTCGATTTACGACAAAAAATCTGTTCACATACACGCACACACACACACATACTTTTTTCAAATTTGGTCTCATTCGTTTCAGAATGGCTTGAAACGCCGAGAAAACATAAAATTTGCGAATCGGATTTTTTGATGAAAACATAAACTTCTTCGGGATGTTAATAAACAAAAGATTATTTATCTTTTTATTGTTTTACCTATATTTATAAGTTCCTCGTCGCCCGTTTCGAGCACCTCTAGATAATTGTGCATGCCCATGCCTGCAAATCTGTGGAGCTTCGTCGCTCCCATCCGAACATCCGATCACAGAATTGCAGAATTCGTACTCGGGGAGACATTGACCATCCCCACAAGCAAAAGTGTGAGCTGGACATCTGTACATTATCATAATTTATATAAGAATCTTTATTATCACTTTATTGGTAAAATATTGATTCATTTACGTTTGTCCTTTGCCGACACGACAGCCTGCTTCATCCTCTCCATGAGGACATTGCGGTGATCCGTCGCAACGAGCAGATAGTGACACACATCGCCCTGATACTTCGCATCGGAATGATGGTACTGGACATTCAGTGATTTGCTCAATGCTGTCATAAGAACCAGGACGAGATAGACCATCACATCCGAACTCATCGCTCCCGTCAGGGCAGTCTTTCCTACCATCGCATACGAAGAAATAACTTATGCACCGTCCCACAGTTCGGCACTGAAAAAAGTAGTAAATGAATGTTTAATTAAGAAAATTGTAAATTTATATATTGCGAAGCAACTGGCTTCCGGATTCATTCTTGCGTCTAAGCAATTCTGCTTATATCAGAATACTTACAATGTTCTAAGAAGAATCCTAGCAATGTTTATAATATGATAGAATCACTCATTATCGAAAGAGTAAGAAACTAGTGGGGCGCATGGCATCGTGCCTTAAGGCAAATTGCTGGAACTTTCTGTACCAAAAATTATTGTTTTTTTTAAAAGATTAACATTTTTGAAAAAAAATTACTCTGAAAAATTAGATTTTTGAGAAACTATAAATTTTTGACAAAAATTTCCTTTTTTTTTTGAAAAAAAAAGACTTTTTGATGAAAAGTGTATTTTGAAATATTCTGGAAATTCTGAACTTTTTTTCAAAGCAATCGTACTGCTTTAACTGCTTAAAGACGAAATATCGGTGCGCGTAAGCGCCGCGCCGCCGTCTAACGGATAAGCATTGGTACGGAACCCATAGGAATGTAAACAAAATTTATACTTATTGTTAAAATTTCTATAAAATATCTGATAATTTGATGTGCATATGTCTAATGATCATTTTTGACCGCCAGATGGCATTTTTTTACTTTTTTTACTAGATCTCCGAAACCGCTAAACCTGCCTTCATGAAATTTTATCAGTTCTTCATCTTGTTAATACAAGTAAAATGTTTTCTGAATTATTCAAATCGGACGCTCCGTTCTCTCAAAAACTGAGTTACCGTTTTTGGCACTTTTTGCCCCATATCTTCCGAACGGCTAGACCTGCCTTTGCCAAAAACTAATCAGCACGTCTCCTTATCAATACGAATCGAATGTTTTTTGAATTATTCAAATCGCTTCATCCGCGTTCCCGAAATCGTCGACGAAAATTTGTATCCGAACACACATACACACACGCACACATACACACACACATACATTCATTTTTTCTAAGGTATGCCAAAATGTTCAGAAAGATATATAAAAATTTTCATGTTCGATTTTTTTGCGATTACTATAAAGTATATATGTTAAATGATATATTAATATCAACATGTGCGGGATTATTACTGGAAAATTACTTAAGATCTTTCTTATGGCTTTTGATATTTAGAAGTGAAATTTTACAAATTCTGAAGATAGTTCCAGTAGATTTCAGAATTCCTTGAGTGATTACCTGGAATGTAGTGGGTGCGCAACCATTGTATTTGGCCCCACAGTTGGGGCTGGTGGCATTTGGTGCCACAATAGCACAATCGCAAATTCCGAGAATGCAACGTGAATTGGGATCTGCGGCTTTGCACTGCACATCAGACAAGCAAGGCGTTCCTATCGTTGCCGGCTTCTTTGTCGATCCTAATAAACAATAAATTAAAAAATAATTGTAATTGAAGATAAATGACATTACGTTTCAAAGAAAATTATTTGAATTTACCGTTACAAGAAGTAATATTAAATTAGTAAAATAAATATATAAAAATATATAAATCTTACAATTCTAAACATGTAACATGGTTTGTCAGATTAAAAAGTGTTATTAAATTCATAATGATAAATTTAATAATTAATTATAATTTAATAATTTAGTTTAATATTAGACAATTAGATTTCTTTGACTAATTGAACTATCAACTAACGATTACCTAACCGGAACATGTTACGGACGCCGGTTTACGGTTTTGAAAAACAAACCGGTTTGTTCCGGTTTTTGATACGTTTCAGATTCGGTTCAAATCCTTACTTATCCGAGCATAATATATATAAAATTTCGTAAAGAATTAGAAAAAAACGGCATTTTTTTCAATAGGGTAGAGCGGGGCTATTCACCGTCCGTTTAGGCATTATATGGCGGAAAGATAGAGGTTTGGAAGAAATAAACATCCCGCGATCGTTAGTGGCCGCTGGACAAATGAGTGAGGCTCACGGGCGTTTTGTTTATTTTGAGACCAAAAAGTAAAAAAGTCATTCATCACGAGTTTTCGTCTGGTTTAGTCAAATGTTATTTATTTTTAATCAGGTAAATGTTATTCTTCCATATAATTATAGTACATTTCATATGCACAGAGATTCTGGGTTGGGGTTAGTTGAGCATAGTTGCTAAACTTGTTCTGTCACTAAGACAATTACCATTAACTTCCAGAAATTAATTATTATTTTTAAGATTTAAGCTAAGTCTATGAGTAATAATACAAAGAAATAATGATTTTAAACAAAAATACTGAATATAATGATAAAATAATACCTAAGATACGATATTGTTTTGTTCTACTTTTTGTTAATTATTCAAAGAAAATTATTATAAGTTTTGTTTTCTCTGTCAATAAAGACTATAAATATAGAACTGGTTATTAAAAACTTATTTTATTTCATCACTAATCGACATGGAACCTATGATTTGATTATACTTTCTAAGTGCTCAACATGCCCCACCTATGGGGTACATTGAGCATACTTGACTTTTTGCATTTAAACAGCTGTAGCTTTTAAATTTTACTTATTACCAAAAAATAGTATTAACACTTGTTAAGCGATAAACAACAAATCCATGAAGTCGTATAGCAATTTATTGAGACTTTTCATTGAGGAGCTACATCCGTTTAAGTAAAACTTTGCTCAACCCAACGTCAGCCAGTTCTCGTTATCAGAAATCATTTTTAGTTCCGGAAAACGTTCCGGACCAAAAAGGAAACACCGGAACGACATTCCGGAGCGTTCTGGATCGGCAACATTACTATTGATTATATCAATATACGTTCTTGGATAATAAGGTTTGAAACACACTTTTGTAAATATTTCATACCGGCAATAAAACAACAACAAATACGATATCGATAATATTTGATTAAATTCTATATTATAAATTACAACGCTAATTGAACATCCCGGTTAGATATCGACAGTATCAAACTGCTACTAGTAATAGCCGTTAGTTAATGTTTATTGGAACAACATACAAAGACAGACCAGTAAATATCACTTGGATTATATATTGTAAAATCAGTTGTGCCGGTTCTAACGATTAGTGCATTGCGATGTACATATATCAGATGAGAATAGATTGTGCGCATAAAATCTAATAAACGCGATAAACTTCTAATCGACTTCACTTCAGCGAATTTTTGAGCTTTGGTTTTTTTATGGCAATAAATCAGAAAGCCAAAAAGTAAAACACCTTCATGTATAACGATAAACTTTACTTTGGTTTTTAAGGGGGTAGTAAAGTGTAGGAATTCCAAAAAATCGATTTTTTTTATTTCATATTTTCAAAGTTTAACTATCTAAGAATATGGGTACGAACAGGTTTTTGAAAATTTGAATTATTTTTGGAGATATATGCATTTTACTGACTCGGTCTCCATACTGGTTTGGCTTCACGCAAAACTTTAAATGCGTTTTTCTCAGAACAGACTTTTTCAGTACTGTTGGCACGATTTCTCGAGTTTAGTCGACCGATTCACTTGAAATGTTCCAATTCCAATTTTTACTATTTTTAAAAAAATCGAGAAACTTAAAAAAACAGTAAAAAAACACCTTTTTTCAAAAAGTCGCCAATTTGTAAAAAAAAAAAATTTTGCTCTTCGCTAGTTCGGGCGATTGCGATATCATTGTAGATTAATAATCTTTTTATTTTTTGCATTTCCGATGACTAGGAGGGCTGTAATCATGTCAAGACTGAGGTGCCAATTTTTTGAGATCACCCACTTCATCAGCTGCCAGTTTTTACAATTTTCAACTATTTAATTTTTTAATTTTTGTTTTGTATTTTAATAATATTAATAAACAAGTGGTAAAAAAATGGATAATAAAAACATTCATTGCTTTCTTTTACGATACTTTAAAAATGACCTAAAATTCATCGTTCTACACTAGAATATCCCCTTAATTTTGTGTGATATTATCTGTAAGCTCCATTATTCGGTTTTCTGAATTTGGGAAAATTGAAATATGTTATTTAACCCTCTCGACTCGGATGCGGCAAAATACAAATATATTTCGGAATTTGCGAGTGGAAAGGGTTAAAGTTGAGTCAACAACCCATTGCGGGCCGAAAGCCAATTCCTAGGTCTAATCTGAAACGAAAAAATCTAAAAAAAAAAACAAAATTTATTCGGTAGTCATGCATTATTATGATATTATCGTTAATCTGAATAGTTTTTTTACAATATATAAAGTGAAGATTGTGGTTATCAAGATTAATGTTTCGTAGACCGCTCAATTAACAGTTAGAGATGAAGCGATTGATTAATTAAAACTCTGGGAATAATAAAGACGTTAAAACTTTGATTTCATTATCCAGCGGTCTACATGATAATCAATTATGCTAATTAAAGTATCTTTCTGTTATACCGAACATTAATTAAGTCAAACAAATGACTATAATAATATTATTAGAATGTATTAATACCTACATCGCAGTCATTAATGTTGAATTCAATAAATTTTATATGTTATGTATTTACAAGTTATGCCGATCATTTGTAACAAACATAAAACTAAATTCGCAGAAATTAATTGATATTTTCTTAAGGATTACTGTTGCGGATTAATTGCTAATTATATTTTAATTGGTGCTTAATCGAAGCAATCATTAACCTCACGCAAACGTTGTAAAACGATGTAATGAGGTATTAAATATGTTTATGCATATTCATGTTATGTATTTATGTGCCACTTCAAAGGAAATTGATTTGATAATATATTACTGAATCGGCTAGATTATTGTAAGATTCAACGGTTAATATAGTCTGCCACGAAAGAAGCAACAATGATTATTTTGAAGAAACTAAAGGATGAATGAAAATAATAGATCACATGGTTGCCTTTTGAAAAATCCAATATTCTGATTAATTTGTATTAAAAATACAGATTTTAATCATTGGAAATTTGTGAATTAATTTTTTGGGCGTAAATAATTGACTCTATAGGCTGAACATCTCCTAACGTCGTATTTTTACCGTCATTCGTATTTGATTACTTAGAATTTATCTAACAGTGTTAATCTATTATTCATTTTGATACAGCAATGCTCGGGAAGGACTGGACAGAACTCTGAATATTTTTGTTAATAACTTCAATACTCTAGTTTATAATTTTATTTTTACCTTTAACTAAAGCGGAAACAGGTAGTCTATTGCCATGGGCTCCAGATTGCAATTTGTTAATATTTCCTCCAAACGTATCACGTTTGAAATTAATTTGCAGTATAGGTGAATTTTGTGACTGAAATAAAACAACACATTATATTTTACATAAAACTATTTTAGTACTCTTCCATCAATTTTATGTATCATACTACCTGAGTTCTCGTTGGGTTTCTCTTTGGCAACTCAGCATCTACCCTTCGAATGCTCGGCGGCTCACTGCCGTGTCTTCTACCAGAATTGGCAATAGAGGAAGTTTTATTTACTTTGGCCACCTCGATGTGGAAGTTGATTACTTCTTCAGGAAGCGCGCAGGAGTCTCCGACTAGTTTTGTACCATGGGCACACTGGCAACGACCAAAAAGACCAGGAATAAGAAAATCACAACGACTAGAAGCGTCCCACATTCTGCAATGTGCGTGTCCGTAGCAAACGCTACCTGGACGAGCAGCTGAAAGAAACATATATGGTTATTTTAAAATTTATATGTACACACAATTGTACACAATGGTGCAATTTTACAGAGTTTGGAATGGGCTTGGTTTCGTGAAGAAACACAAGATACGTTCTTGTAACATTTGAAATTTGATTCTGAATTTTACATTCATGAATCAAAGTTATACCAACCCGTTAAAAAATTAAACGGATTAAAATATAAATAAATTTCAATATTTTTTTTGTTGTTAGTTGATCGAGTAAGGGATTTTGCGCAACGACTTCTTGCGACGTCTCTGCAGACTTCGCTCTATATATATTTATATTTACATTGATTATAAAACTCCTCACTATACTAATATTATATAATATAATTAATTTTAAGTGCATTATTAACTTCCCATAGGGTAAGTTATTGTAATGGGCCGAAAATCGAAATTGAAAATTTTTACATTTCTCGACGTTTTGAAGGTTTCTGAACATTTTGGCACACCTCAGAAAAAATGGATGTGTGTGTCTATGTATGTATGGATACACATTTCCAGTCACGTTTTCGGGCGCACGGATCAACCGATTTGAATGGTTCAAAAACATTCGATTCCTATTGATAGGGAGATGAGCTGATTAGTTTTTGGCAAAGGCAGGTCCAGCAGTTACGGAGACACATACATCCCACTAGTTTTTTTTTTGAGATGATATTGAAATGTTATAACAAAAACTATGATTTATCTTAACTCCGTATTTAGATTTTGTGAAGATGAACAGCTGTTTGATGCGAGCAACGTGCGATCTGCTTTTTAGAGCTTACAGTTATTCTTAAGTCGTGAAAAAATCTCAAAATGGTATATAGACCACTTTTGTAACTCAGGCCATGTACAAAACGGTTAATAAAAAGATACATTTCAATTCTGTCAAACTGTCGACGCAATTAACAGAATAAATATACATATATTAAACGCCCACGTATCCCACACTTGAACTTGAGGATAAAGACGTTTTCGGACTCGTATCAGATCGCATAGGAATTTAGTAAAGTATAGATTAATATATTTTAATCTTCTTTGAATAATCAAATACATTTACATTTAAACGCCACATGTATGTTTCACAAATTTATATATGGGTCAGAGGAAAGACATTGGACATACATTATAAAGTAATAGAGTCATAGACTCTTTGATTATTCTCAAATCAATGAGTTAAAATACTCGACTATAAATTGATCCTCATAACTAAAAAATCGTTGTGGGATTTTTGAGTTCGACTTGCACATTTTTTTAATATAAATTTATTCAATTCTAATTTACCTATCTTGTATTATTTCTTCCAATGTTTGTGTATAACTCCTTTTCCTCATTTTCTTACTGATTTCTTATTGGATCAGAAATCGTATTCGCGTAGAAGAAACCATGCATATACTGCGAATAAACAATTTACCTATATTGCGTGCCTCTTCAAGATGATGACAAAAAAGCGCAATATAAAACCGTAAATTTCAATGTTCCGTTATAATTTAGTCAGATTTCCTAAATTGGCAATTCCTGTCACATAACATCCGTCGAATTGATATGACAGATCGTGCGTGCTTTATTGTTAGAAGTGTTATTTTTTGTTGATTTGATTAATAACATCTTATAAAAAAATCATTATCATTAGTAGTAGTTCCAGGTTAATCAATTTGCAAAATTATACGTGAGATAATTTTTGACTACAATTATATGATTTTGTTCTGTAAATGATGTACGATTAAATTTACTGTATCATTGAGATTTTAATTATAAGTAGTAGATTTAAAAGTAGTTATACGTTGAGCTTTGACACTTTTGTGCTTGAAAATTGATTTATCTTCAGATAAATCAGAAGCAATATTTTTTGTTACCAGATTTGATTCATATTAAATAGGGAATATGCAGTTATAACATACATTGATTATCTATCAATATTAGATATTATTTGATTTTCACTTTCCACTCATACAAGGGATTGAATGTGGAAACTAGAACTATATCTATTTGCAGGGTTCAAAAACTAATAATTATTTATTTAATTAATAAAAACATGTAACTACATTATCATTTTATTTTATTATCTTAGTAAATTATTAGCGTCAATGTACTAAAAAATCAAAATTGTATTTTCATTTTAAACTAAATTAATATAACTTAGGATAAGAATTTTGAATATATAAGAATATCCGCTTTTCCTCTGAAAACATTTTTGACTAGCAGAATTACAGCAATGGATTAATACAGGGATTATTATTTGTAAAAATATTCAAATAAATTATAAAGATTTATTTCTTGCATCTCTGCTATAAGCACATTACAAATATTCGTATATGAATTTACATATAAAATGATTTCTATTTTAATAATTATTTGGGATTTCCATGTTTTTGTATAGCATTTTGAACTTAAGGGGCACAGCTAGTGTGAAATTTTCAAAAAATCGAATTTCAATTTTTCCATATTTCGATAGGTTATACTATATACTATAATTATCATTTTATATAGTATATAGTATAACTATCATTTTATCAGCGTTTTCCGAATTTGCTGCAGCGATTAATAAAAAAACAAATGATCCTATCAATATCAATTTTTTTTTACATGTTCTACGAGGTGTGTTCAAAAAGTATCCGGAATTACTAATAATTAAATTTCGCGGGTCTGGAGTGTCTGATTGTCAAATTTTTTTTTTATTGTGTTGGTATACATGCCCCTAAAGTATGATGAAATTTTCAGCTATATTCACCGTTTACTTTGTCTGTGGTAGTCGCTAAGGTTCGACGTGTTTTTCTGAGCTCGGCGATTTTTACAATGGAAGAATTGAAAAGTCAAAGAATTTGTATTAAATTTTGCGTAAAAAATGAAATAAAGTGTTGCAAAGTGCAAAAATTCACCAGATATGGCTCCGTGTGACTTTTTCCTATTCCCAAAGTTGAAGAGACCCATGAAAGGACGGCGGTTTTCCTCGATTGAAGAAAATCGCTGAGAGTGCTCAAGGACATATCAAAAAGTGAATATCAAGGGTGCTTCGAAAATTGGAAAAAACGCTGGCATAAGTGTATTATATCTGGGGGGACTACTTTGAAGGGGACCACATTAATGTAGACGAATAAATAAATATTTTTTTGAAAAAACGAAAATTCCGGGTACTTTTTGAACAGGACCTCGTATATATAGTTCTCCGTAAAATGAACTATCGATTTTTTGATCGGATCGAATCGAATTTTGGCAGTCCAAAAACGACCAAAATTTTGGGGAAAATTCGACTTTTTTGTAAAAAAACGCCGTCATTTTCTCAATTTTTGATTTTTTTTATCGTAGTTCATTTTACAGACAATATTATCTAGTTTAACGAGATTTTTTTTTAAATTTCATCCACGTAGAAGGCCGGAATCACTGCAGCAGTGAAGGCCCTTTTTTTGTCGCGCCGTTGGAGATCGACGATAACTTAAAAAATATTTAATTGTTTTCTTCAAAAATTTTCATATGTATTCTTAAAACATGTATAAATATATTCCTAAAATTTTGAAATGATTGATAAAGTAGTTTTTTTTAATATAAATTCCCAAAAATCACCAGTTTTTTAGGCGGTTACACTAGTTGTGTCCCTTAATAAGATTATCTGTTCTAGTTAAAACTTGGATAATGGTATTATCAGTTAATTCTTTTTCTATCATAGTATTGTGGATATTATGCACAATTCAAAACAATGATTATAATTGTATCCTGACGTGCTGTTAGACAGAAAAATTTCTGCTTCATAGGAAGGAAGAAGCAAGTTATGAACTACACGTCCTGTATTTCATTCATATCTACATAAACGATATCCAAAAACGATGTATATTTTTAAAATTGCCTGCTATTACATATTCTGTTCGCCTATCACCCGGTAAGATCATTTAGTATGACAGAACACGCGCGTCCGAGATCTCTGGATTCTTGAGCTCTCGAGTAATCTATCTCGTAGTACGAGACCAGTTTGCGCTAATGGGCTTGCATAACTATCGGTGTCGAGGGGTCGACCCTGGCGGTGATCAAGCTGTAAGGCACTCACTTTGAATTATTAATACTGATGCTGGAAGACGAGCAGGTGTATGCTAAATAAACACATAACAACAAAGAGAAATAGAAATGATTTCAAGATATCAAAGATATCAATCACTGTAATGGAATTTGGAAGACCCAACATACTTGGAAGTGTTCTTAAATCAGCTTGTTGAATTATTGTTGCTATTGAGTTATCAGATAAGATAACATCCTAGTCAATATAATGAGATAACATAATAATAAGAGTAACTATAAATGCGGCACGAGATGCTCATGTTGTGCCTTTTATTATCTCAGTTTATTTTGGGTTTAATAAAGGATGTATATAAAATTATAGGACTTTTACAAATACCTTTTACAAATATCCCGGTACCAATATCCCGGTGAAATTATGAAAGAAATACTAGGATTAGCAAAAACAAACCGGTTAAGATGAGGTAAAATTAAAAGAAATAGTTAAAAAATAGCCAATAATGATTTAAAACAACTGAGCAAGAAATTAGCAAAAGTACAGATAAATTAGTAGTAATTTTGCAAATAAGAAAAACCTTTTATTGATGTTTTCAGATGCCTAGTAAACCTTAGTTCTGTGTTCAACCCCAACCTCGGCCTAGCTTGCTTTCAAGCAGTATTCCTCAAATTTCCGCGTATGCATCTTAAATATAATTCTCAAGTGGAAATCCTCAATGCCTTTTGTAGGCATTGCTGCATCAGAATCAAGTTAATAGTGATAGCACAGGTATATGTATCTGATATATATATATAGTGCGTATCTATACAAAGAAGAATGGTTAACCGCTGGGCAGCCGTTTTGGAAATCTGAACTAGTAAATCAGAAATCGCAGTTTAGAGAGCTTATAGTTCTGATCGCTGTACAAAAAATCAATATGGCTGAATTTATGGGCGAATTTGTTGTTAAATCCTTGTGACGTCACCAGTCACTGGAGGCAGTGTGAGCATTTGGCATGCCAACACTGAGTGCTGGCAGTTTCCTTATAGGGAAGCAAGATTGGATATTATAGATAGTATATCCATATATTGTAACGACAATTGGCATTGTCGTCAAAGGGTTGCACAACCCTCAGTGCTAAAAGTACATACTGTTTCATTCGTGTAGTTAGTTGGTTTAGTTTTTACAGGTAATTACAGGGTGTTTATAGAAGTCAGATTAAGGAGTTGGAGTAACCCTTTCGTAATGGGGATGCAAAGCTAAGATAAAATATTTGGCAGACGTTGCAATCCCCGAGAAAGGGCCCATCAACCCTATTATCCGTCACAATATCAACAACTTCTAAAAGGATGCAGACAAGGAAAAGAGCTTACTAAAAAACGGACTAAATGAAACTTGGAACGTGTATATGAATTAGTGGAACTAAAATTAAAAACAACTAAATAAAATTTATTGATCAATTGATTAACTAAACTAAATTGGAGACTATATTTTTAAATGTAGTAAAACAAATCATCAACGATATTATTTTTAATAAGGCATCTAAAATTTGCGATCCTTTCAACTGATCCGTTCTTTACTTCTGTTTTACACGGTATCGTCTTCGATTACAATGCTCATAGATCGGGTTCTACTTCTAAACCACTCAATGCAAAGGCAACTGCCACTTGTGCCCTCGTGCAGTATATTCAGTTAAGCCTTTCTCACAGGTCCGACATGATTTATTCATGGCGCGTCTTTTGTAGAACTACCACCTAGACAGCAAGAATGACGATAATTGAACCCTTTGTATTATTTTCTCGCTTACGCGCTGCAACACCACCCCGTTGCACGTTTCCGTGAACGCCCAGTCTATTAAGAACACGGTCTGTTCCTGGTGTTCTCAAGCCATGAAATTTATTAGGTGCTTCTTGATAATTTAGTGTCGTAATTTTTTAAGTTTTTCTAAAAATTAGTTGTTCGAATCGATACTAGTGAGTAGACTATAGAAAAACAAAATGAACTAGTGTGGCGCATAGCATCGTGTCTTAAGGCAAATTACTGGAACTTTCCGTACCAAAAATTCTTATTTTTTTTTAAAAAGATTAACATCAATGAAAAAAAATTATTTCGAAAAAATTAGATTTTTGAGATACTATAGTTTGACAAAAATTACTTTTTTTTGAAAAAAATAAATAAAAAATGTTGTTTTTATTTTGACATATTTTGGAAATTCTGAACTTCTTTACAAAGTAATCGTACTGCTTTAACTGCACTGAGGCGAAATGTCAAAGCGCGTAAGCGCCGCGTCGCCGTCTAACAGATAAACATTGGTACGGAACCCATAGGAATGTAAACAAAATTTATACTTATTGTTAAAATCTCTATAAAATATCTGATAATTTGATGTGCATATGTCTAATGATCATTTTTGACTGCCAAATGGCTTATTTTTACTGTTTCCACGAGATCTCTGAAACCGCTAGACTGGCTTCATAAAAATTTGATCAATCTTCATCTTGTCAATATAAATAAAATGTTTTTTAAATTTTTAAAATCGGACGCTCCGTTCTCTTAAAAACTGAGTTAACTTTTTGCCCCGTATCTTCTTAATGGCTAGACGTGCCTTTGCCAAAAACTAATCAGCACGTCTCCTTATCAATACGAATCGAATGTTTTTTGAATTATTCGAATCGGTTGATCGGTGTTTCCGAAATCGTCGACGAAAATTTGTATCCGCACACACACACACACATACATTCATTTTTACTAAGGTATGCCAAAATATTCAGAAATCTTTGAAACGTTAGATATATAAAAAAAATTATTTTCGATTTTTTTGCAATTACTATAACTTGCTCTACGGGAAGTTAAAAATTAGTTGTAAAGTAGAACGTTGAAAATAATCTATTTTCGTGTTAAATAAAGGATAATTGGTAAAAGGATATTATTTAAAAGCTTACTATTCTATCTGAATTCATATAAAGTGTAATAAACGATTCTGGATATTATGTATCTGAAAAATCTATCGGGCCCTGAATTTTCTTTCTACGATCAAATGTGTCATTGATTACTACAATCTCCTTTAGATTAGAATAATGGGCTATTCTAATTTTGCTAGATACCCTATAATATTTTGCACCAGTAATTGATTAGATTTTTTATATTTTATATTCATGAACAAATATACCATATATGCCAATAATTATCTAAAATTAAAATTAATTCTTAAGTCAAAAAATTTCCCCCCAGTGTCTATTATATTAATTAGACTTTTAATATTTTTGGCAGTCAACTCCTTCCTCAAATTTGTTGAAAGTTGAAGTTTTAGAAGTATGTTCTATGATACCCTTTTCATCGTTACATTCCGTTAGAAAAATTGTTTATGCAAATGTGTATGCGTCGAATATTTTCCCAGATCTGAATATTTAAATAAGATTTGTATTAGACAGAATTGAGATAGAATAAGAACTGTTATCTTGAAAAATAACAATATAACAGTCTTCATTTAAAGAGGTTTAACAATCACAAAAGTGTTAGTTTAGCCACATTTGCATTTACGTTATTCTGGTATAATGATTTTGACGCCGCGTTGTTTTTTTATTTTGTATATTTGGTGTTAAACAAATTAATACTAGAAAAACATGTATGTGAATTGTGTATATCTTAATACTTATTAACTGAAATTTATAGGTGTATAAAAACAGGCATGAGAGCTAAAATATACATATTATTTGTAATCAAATTAAACTATAACATTTCTTCCTGTGAAAAAAATAAAAATAAGGCATTGTTTTTCATAAATGATGAAGTAGAGCATATATAGATTTGAATATAAATCGATCAACATGGAAAATAATCTGGGCGACCAGTCCAAAGAAGTTGAATCAATTTAATTGTAATTTGAACGGGGGTGTTTATAAAATTGATATAAATTGATGATTTATTTCGATTTTCTTCTATTGTAGAATCTAGCATAGACTTTATAATACATATGTGTAAGGTCTAAGTTTCTAGACAGTTTCCAAAAATAATTAGCAAGCTTATTTGATGGAGGACTTTATGGAGAAGTCTAATTAAATAATGTACCTCCTAATGAAAGTTGGTATGTTTCTCCATGGTCATCGGGACCCCAAATTCTTAGCAGCTTCGTTATTTTGAGTCTACTATTTATTTGTTAATCTCTTGATTAATTTCTCATAATATGATAAACAATATATATATATATATATATATATATATATATATATATATATTCTTAACCCCATAAAAGTATGCAAGTTTCGCTTTATCATCAGAAGCCAGCGACCTCAGTGCATCAAGGCGTCGTAGTTCTTTGGCAATTCATCAATGTGGCGTTTGGCCTATCATAAGTCTGGAGGTGAGCGTGTAAAATAATTATACAAAAAGCATTCAGGATCGACTATCGTCTCGTCCAGTCAATGTATCATATGCTTACATATATACTTAATAAATAATAACATGCCGAAACAACGACTGATGTTCCGATCTGTACTGGGAGACTGTACAGTGATTTACAACCATTGAGAAATGTGTAGGAATAGGGTGCAAAGTAAGATAATTGTAGTTCAATAAGTTAAATAAAGATGTTGTTGTTTTATAATTATATCATTAAGTTACTGCTTTGTGTGGTTTATAGGGTAACCCATGGCAAATTTGTAGGTGCACTTCTTGCTCCTAAAGTACAAATATAACATTTCAGTAAATAATTTGCAAATTGTGAAAAATTATACAAAATTCATATCAAATTTGCGCTTAACATTAAGAAGTTATGTTAAGCGCAATGTTATGTTAAGAACTGCTTCGAAAAGGGATTCATTTTTATAAACTGTATAAAGATAATATACCTTATTTTAGTATTGTCAAGGTGTAAAAGAGTTTCCAACCCCTGTTTTGCTAACACGAAAAACAAACTCGTGTGAATACGATAATACACATTTATTACCGTACAGTACTCAATCAGCATTCCCAAGCAAATGCAACAAAAATGGATTCAGAAATATAATATATTGAAATATCATATATATCCAAGGCATGTTTCTAAAGTATAATTTCATGTTAGTTGAGTTGTAAATTCATGTCTAATTCAAATACTTTATTGAATGAGAGATGTTACTATAAAACACGCAATAATTCGCATAATTCAATATGATTATCATGTGCTGATTGTAATCAAGAAGCAAATATCTTTTATGGTGTATTCAACGAGATGCTTATACGGGCTGATATTAATTTAAAAGTGTATATAAATATATATATGTATGTATGTGAGTATTTATTTATGAGAAAGCATTAAGCTAAACAATTAACATCTAAACAATTTATTGAAATACGATTTATCAATCTCTCTATAATTTGCGCAATTTATTTAATTATCTTCAAATTAATAAACTAAAGTGTTAAAAATCGCTGTTATTATATACCATATTTATCGAAACATAAATCGATATCGACTTCAGGTATCAAAGTAATGTATCTGGTAGCATCGACATTATATAAAAGAATAAGTGACTTTAATAATAAAAATGAAATGAAATAAAATTTATAATGACTTTACTAGATTTATTTTTTAACCTTTTATTTAGTCTTTATTTAACTGATTATAATATTGAATATATCTATTTTACTAACACTGATTAATTTAAGTTTAAACTTACTTAGTACACTGAAAAACAGTCAAGCAAGTTGCTGTGCCAAATTTGAATTACTTATTCAAATATTAACCAAAAATTTATTACTCAAAAAATTAAAGTTTATACTAATTTGATTCATATACTGATGAAAGTAATTAAGCAATTATCTGGTTATGACTTATAGCTGAATGGACATGCTTAATGTTCGAAGTCTTATTAAATTTTTTTGCTATATATCAAAAATTAAGCATTTATCAATAACTAAATTCAAGATATTCATTTTTACCCACCAAGTCTTATATTTTTAAATGATGGCGATTGAAAATACTTGATTTAGACTTTAAAATTAAAAAAAATACACTTAAGTTAAAATGAACAATGATTTAATATTTGCAGAACTCTTAATAAATCTAACTGTAAATAGAAGAGGTTGGATATTGAGAGCACTTGAACGCATTTATCATCCGGGAAGCATTCGCAAAACGAACATTCCTTTATCTTGGCGAGTATCTCATGATATATATTAGCATTATGGAGTTTTACTGTGATATTTACCATATTAACTGCGCAAATATAGCTATATCCCGTACCCACGAGCTATGTGCACGCAAATAGAACTTAATACCAATAATGTCCACATTCTGTCTGCAGGGTACGGCCTGGTAACCGAACCTTTGGATGAGTCTGACTACAGAGTTGCATCAGGAATATTGGGACCCCAATGGACATTCTAGTAAATGGTAAGTGATGACAAGTGATTAATGTTTATGGATTTTGAGATTTCGTATCAATGCTTTCATTTTTGAATAAATTACTACTTCATATCGAATTCAATTGAAAAAATCGACCGAAGGTTATATTGTTCCATGAAATCGGACCCAAATGTTCTTAACAAAATTCGTACGTATCCAAATACCATATTAATTTCTATGATGTTAATGGCAATCTCAAGTACTGGCGCCAATCACTCCCTTAAACTAATGAGAAAAGAGCTCTGGAATTCAAAACAATATGCAAATAATTAGTACTACTTTAGATATTTTCTATTTTGGTATATACAATCAAAATTATATTCAATTTAACCCGAGAGCACTGTTTTCTCAGAAAATTTTATTCAATTTAACCCGAGAAGACTATTACATGACTTATTTAAAGGACACTTCAACGCAGCTTTTGCATTATGTACCAACAGTTTAGAAGATCTATAAACTTCAACTGTTTTTCTTTCTTAAATATGAAATTCTCTGGTTTCTGGCCGAGAAGACTAATTTTTTTTAAAGGACACTTCAACGCAGCTCTTGTATTATGTACCAACATTTTAGAAGATCTATAAATTTAACTGTTTTTCTTTCTTAAATATGATTTCTCTGGTTTCTGGCTGTAATCTTGCAACAATTTATTCAATGCTAATCAATTGCTAATTGATCGTTCGAAAAAATGATAAAAATTTATTGCTTTTCATTCACATGTGCTTTTTTGAAATATATTTGCATTATTACACATAATTAATTGTTTTAATACTACCCGAATAAGCTTGTAACAAAAATTATCTTATATGTACCATGCATCTTAACAAATACAAATTTTGTGTTATAAGTAAGACCTATTTATTAGGTTCTTTGGTATAAGCAGGATATGATTTAATTCATCTCTGTAGTCAATATAAGATTTCTGAAATCATGATATAGTCAAGGAAAGTACCGTAGCAAAAAGTACCAGTTTCAGAGTATAGATTTCATCGTCAGTATAGTATACGTTCTTTAGGCTATTTTTTGTTTTCATATAAAGTCATTATTTATATGTTCCAGCTGATAGTGAACAATATGAAAATATGCGTAAATTAAGGGCTTTAATGGAAATATAAAATTAATTATTCATGTGACTTAATAATTGGTTCTTTTGTTTTGCGTATTTATAGTAAATGCAGTTTTAGAATTGTTTAGAAAAACTGTTAAAGCATGAGTGACTAAGTGTTCTGCACATTCATTTATAAAAAAACATAAACTTCTCCTTCGGGAAGTTGATAATTTGCATATTCATTTCCAAAAATGCCATTACAGTTTTGCATTCGAAAGAAAAAAAATCAATTTATTTTCTAACTTATACAAAAGTATGTACTAAGTACACATTGTGACCGCGACATAATTTTGCAAATTACAGCTTTGCCTAAGCATTACCTAACAAGTTTATGCTCAAATTTATAACTCTTGCTTATGCAACAGGTTATATCAACATTCGTTGTGTGTAGGTCAGTTCTTTACCAGTTTTAACGTTTAACCTAAATATTTCGACAAATCGGCTTGTTCAGTGTAGATATTTGCATATTATACACTACTTTGAATTTAAAATGAACATTTGTATAATAATTTTGTATATAGTTTGACATAATTTATAAGACTCTGACAATCACTCGAAAGACTCTATTCTCTCACCTCACTGACTACTATTAATTGTAATTACATGAACATGTCGTCGTTTCCTCGTCCGTCAACTGACTACTGTTTTATAAATAAAGTCACATCTTTCCTAAGCCTAACAGTACTGTACTGTTTGTTAATTAACTACTGATGACCTCAAGGATGAACTTGTCAAGTAAAAAGAAATAATATGGGAAGTACATATGAAAACACCACTCGGATATAGGCTAATGTGGACGTGTAGGGTCATTACAATTTTCACAGCCCATTATAATTATTGTTTTATTAATTTTTAACTTTCCGTAGGGTAAGTTATTGTAATGGGCCGAAAATCGAAATTGAAATTTTTTACATTTCTCGACGTTTTGAAGGTTTCTGAACATTTTGGCATACCTCAGAAAAAATGGATGTGTGTGTGTATGTATGGATACAATTTCCAGTCACGTTTTCGGGCGCACGGATCAACCGATTTGAGTGGTTCAAAAAGCATTCGATTCCTATTGATAGGGAGATGAGCTGATTAGTTTTTGGCAAAGGCAGGTCCAGCCGCTACGGAGATAAAGAGCAAAGAGTGCAGAAAATAGAAATCGTGTTTTTGAGAGAGAACGGAGCATCCGATTTGAATGATCTAAAAAATATTCAATTAGTAATGATTGGGAGAAGTGTTATTAGTTTTTGGAAAGGCAGGCCCAGCCATTTCGAAGATACGGAGCTAAATGTACAAAAAAATGGCAGATTTTGAGTGAACTAAGCGTCCGATTTAAATGATTCGAAGAACTTTCTGCTTGTCTTAACAAAATATTGATTTTTGGAAAAAAAATTTTTGTTTTTTTTCCTTCTCTTCTTTTTTCAAAAAAAATTTTTTTTGTATATCGAAAATAATACAGATTTTATTTTAATTCTGACTATAATTCTAATATACATTAAACAAATAATTTCAACTTTTTACAATAATAATAATAATCTATTTGAAAACATTCAGAATCCTCGAACATTCGTTACGGTACGGGAAGTTCCAGCATGCCATACACCCCACTAGTTTGTAATTATTTTTTCAACATAACTAGAAACCGTTTAAAGTTTCATGAAAATAATATACCATACTGAAAAATAATGCAGCAACTATTATAAACTATAATATCATCTCAAATTGAAAGCTTAAAAATAAATCATTATTATTAATAGTTATTAATTTCCAGATCCGCGGCGCTCACAAATATATATATATTTTGCATGTAATGCTGTACAAATAACGATTACCGGTAATATTTCCATAGTTTTCGCGCTGAGTTATTCATTCGAACCTTTGCCGGATGTAAAAGGAATTAACCGTTAAGACTAAAATATCGATAAAATATCCGCGGATTAGAGGTCGGCCGATTAATAATTTTCCGGCGTTATGTAGCGTCGCGTCGTGCTGTGTCAATAGAGGAAGCGTGTGGGGCCGACCGGCACACTTGTTTTAATATAGCAGTCGGTAAACGTTTCAAACTTGAATAATGATTGAAGCATCTTTTTATGTAATATACAGATGCACCTGATTTCAGTCATTTCCCGCTAGTCATATAACAGTAGGTGTTACATGCTTAGTAATTCTTAGCATCCTAATTCATTAATATCGATTTGGTTTTTCTTATAAGTTACTCATCTTCAGTTATATAGTATTATAGAAATAATGTAATTAGCTAAATTTAGCTTAGCTTCCTATTCTATTTACTAAACAATTTTATTCATATTAGATTTTAACTATACGATCTGGCGCTTACAATTTTATAGACATATTTTGCTAAAAAATCTTTTGAAAGTCTGATCGAAGTAGGATAAGTTTGTGTACTGTATTGTAGTGCTATCCACCTCTTTGTAATAATTATAAATAATATTATAAATTTTATATAACAGTCAATATGAACAACGCAGTTAGCATGATTCATAGCCTTGCAACATTGTATGCAAAGATAAGACGCACGTGCAAGCACGTAGCAGTAACGGTTTTTGTAAGGTTTTGGTAACATTTGGTACCAGTGTTGGGATCTCAACATATTTGTTGTTAGCTCAAGGTTGCACAACATAATTGCTGGCAGCGTTGGGGTTGCCACAACAACATTTACTGCTTTGACACGGTGAGCACAGCGCTCAATTTTCTGCCCTTTCCGTTCAGCCGGCAATGACGAATGGTAGCCAACGTTCACCACGTAACACATTTTTATGTAGAATGGTTTCAATAAATTACATAAAAATTATAGTCCTTAGCATTTCATTGAGACTAACCAATTTTGTACTGTTCATACATACATACTTCGATCATACAAACCATGCAAAAATCTAGCCCGGTCTTTGGGACCGAGTCAGATGCCAGCATATGCTAAGTTGACGCAAAGTTGACTGTTCGTCCCTAGGACTCAACGTGTTAAATGAAATATTTTACCAGTGAAATACAAACAGTTATTTAAGTAATAGAAATTGAACATTAGGAGAACAAATTTCCTTAATTTCCAATCATCCAGCAATGAAATATATGTTGCTGTGAGACATGTTTAAAATGTACACATGCAAATATGATAATAAATATTCTTAAAATCAAAATGTTGCTAAATCATTAGCTCTGTGTCTACTCAGTTTTCTGGACCGTCCAGCATCGCCAATTGTTAGCAAAGATTCATTTAAGAGATATCGAGCAACGGGTTACCCACATATAATATAATGCATCGTGACCATTGAGACGTCACGTTTTATTGCAGTTAGAAATGCATAATAGAATACACATAATTGCAATTAAGGTGGAATGCCCGTTGGGAATAGGGGAAGAATTGTATAAATTTTCTTCAAATCAAGTTAGTTAATCGGGATGCCGATGGGAATAGGGAAGAATTGTATAAATTTTCTTCAAATCAAGTTAATATTAGCTCAAGAAATGTACATCATTGAAACAAATTTTATTCACCATTATTGATGGTTTATATGTTTTTTGAATAATTATTTATTAATTGTACTTCTTAGAAGTATTATCATAAAATTATTTATATAAATCTACAATAGTAGACTATATATATAATTAGAGGTACACCAAGTCTTATATATGCTGTATAGGCATATTGACATTGGCATATTGAAAATTCTACAACTGATCCCAAAGTCTGTTTCGTTTTAACATATACAGCAATACTATTGTCAATGATAGGATTT
>NW_020537520.1:0-21851 GCF_003426905.1 Ctenocephalides felis
AGCTAGGTAATTTTTATTCAAATTAATTCAATACAATGTTCTATAAATATAAATAAATATATATCTATATATATATATATATATTTATTTGTATGGTACAAATCAATTATATAAATGTATATATTATTTATTTGGCTTTATAGATGCTCTCCAAGATCTTAGATCTGAAGATTCATCTTCACATGAAGCAAAAAATATTTTGCTGAACTTATTAAATTGGGACTAATATGTGTGAATAGAATTCCAAATCAACGACCCGAAATGGTGAAAGTGTTGGAATTGCTGGAATAGTGATAATAGTGGTAATACTTATTTTTATAATATTTTATTTTAATGATACTTTATTTTAGATACATTAAGTAATTTGGTGTTATTAAATTAATATATTTTATATGAATGTATATTTTATATTACGATTATGAACAATAATGTTGAAATTGAATAAAATATAAATGCTCTAACAGAAGTTTTATTCTGTTCTTAAGTGTTATAAGTCGGTGTTAATCATAATCCGGTTAAGTATTAACATGAAAATGCGAATGATAAGTGATAATAATAATAAAAAAACCTTGCAAATTTTTCTCGAAATAAAACAATATTTTCTCTTAACTAAAAATATTTGTGATGTTTTTGGTGAGTCCAAAACCTTAAAAATCGATCACATGATTATTGGAGGCCGCCTTAGGGTTAGAACAGCTAATTAAAAAAAAAAAAGCGTTAAAATGTTTTTAGAGTTTATTCAATTTGTATCAAAATTTTATATAATTTTTATTATCACAAGATTTAAATAATTAAAACAAAATTTGATCTAGTATATTAAAGTAATTCGTTATTAGTATGTTCATGAATCCAATCTAAGTAGTAATGTACTCTGGCATATACATCAGGTACACCTTGAGCACAATACCTCCAAACCCAAAAACAACACCAACTTGCACAGGTCCTTCATTGTCGTATACCACCAATGGACCACCCGAGTCACCCTTTATCATAAGAAACATAATAAAATTTTGATGCCATTATAAAAATATTCAGCTTTACTGTACTTACCTTACAAATTCCAATATGTAATCTCTGTTAAATGCGCACAACATTCCTGGATAAATGGTATCTATTGCTCTACCTCCTGGTCCGTAGTCGTGCCATCTTTGGCATTCGGCATTACTCCAAGAGTTGACCAGCATTTTTTGGAGATAGTTTGGCGATGTATTACTTGGATACTAAAACATTAAAAAATAGTACTTATTTGCTAGTCAAGTCTCCACAATTCTGTGAGAATGAGAGATTTTGATACTGCCCTGTTATTTTCTAAATAAATATCGTGGCCTAATTGAATCATTTTTCATTATGTATGTGTTATTTTTTATTTTAGGGAAAAATAATGCATACATATTTGTATTTTAACAACCCTGTTTTCATACTTACAGCAGTAAGACCCCATCCTGAAACTGTCAGCAATACACCAGAAGGAGTATCGGAGTTTGGTAGACGAATTGGTTTTTGATATTGGTTGAATGTCATTGGTCTTTGAAGCTGCAAAAGAGCATAATTTTGGTTGATTCTTATCAGCAGCAATCATTAAAACTAGTGCAAAAAATGGAAAACATGAAATTATTACTGACATCGAGAACATCTGTTCCATTTCTTACATTTTTGTTGGTGACTTAGGCAACAACATTCGCTTAAATTCATTTTACTATAATTGAACATGTATAAGAACGCGATTTTTTTCTAATTAACACAATTTCTCTAATAATTATTGTCTTGGGCGTTGAATGAATAAATAAATAAATAAATAAATAAATAAATAAATAATGGCTAATAAACACTAATTGATGTTAAACGCGAAAACAATCCCTATAATATTGCAGAAATTTATAGCTCTGATATGGACATATAATTTGTTTCCTAACAAATTTTATTTTTAATCTTTACCTTGATAATTGCAACATCATTGTTCAAGTGGCTTTGGGCAAATTTTTCATGGAATACGATCGATTGTACTGCATGTGATTGCCCTCCAGCTAATAATTGAATGGAACCAGTGACGACTGTGAAATCAGGAGGATATGCCCTGAAAAATATTAATTTAAATATTGTAGAAATTTTCTATGTTTATATATGGTAGGTCATTTAAAGTGAAAGCATTGTGAAAGCAAAAATATGAAAAAACATGATTTATTTTCATTTCGGTTATAATTTACTTTGGTTCAAGGAGGTATGTTAAAATGAAGACACGTGTTTCCTAAAAAAGTTTCCACTTTAAATAGCGCTTCCACTTATAGTGACCCACCCTAAAGATTGCTTGTTAATTTGAACCATCTATTGTTTTTTCATAAAAATATTATTTTGTTTCAGATTCTTCTACAAAATTCATTATTACCTGCCCTCAACGCAATGGGCAGCCGTTAATATGTAAGAAGGATTCAAAATAGAGCCTCCACATGTGTGGTACTGTCTGTACCGAAGGGAAATCTGGTGAGGAAATTCTCCGACTGCAGCAGGAACTCCTCCAATAATTCTCTCGTCCACGCCGCCTGCATGTAACAAAGGTAAGTTATAATATAAGTTTATTTTTTTGTTGAATTTGTAACATTATGAAAACTTTGGTAACAGTTGGTATCAGGTTACCATATTTTTAATTTCAAATTCGGAACGGTAACTTTGAAGTTGGGCTAATCCGGGACGGCGGAAAATTGCTATTCATTTTTCTCATTGAAAGTATAAATTTAAGAAAGATAATGGTAAAATCCTAAGTTAAAGGAACTATTGAGATCCACAATAGTGGATCACAGTATACCTTGTTAATATCTATATTATTATTATTATGAAGTCAATTAATTATTGTCTCAACTGAATTAGTATCTTTACTTTTAATGTTTAATACTAAACATTGGTACAAATAAAAATTTATAAAAAAAAATCGATATCGACTAAATAAGGGGTCCATGGCAAAGTTAAACGGGTCCACGATACAAACAGGTTTGGAAGCCTATGGTTTAAGGAATCACATCGCAATAGCTCGTTGAACACATAGTTCTGATTGATGTCCAAATTTACATAAAACATTTATTTTTATTACAATTATATAATATTATCAACTTACCCAGGGCGCTTCCAATAACTGCAATGAGAACTAATAGCAACATTTTTCACTAATGACAACGTAACCAAAACCTCTGGGTTTTTATATAAATCGCGTTTTAATCTTATCGTATTTTTTGCTTCATAATGAATTGGTTTGTTTATGATATTTGTTGATTTTGATTTACTTGATATATGTAATCCAATGATTTTGGATAATCTTGCATTGTTAAACTGTGATGCATTGTGAAATAAATTATGCAAAATAAGAAGGCTTACTGGTTGTACGATAATTTCTGGTTGGTAATATTAACAGAATTTGAAATGAAAAATAATACTAATTTTGGTTATTTGAAGTTTACTAATTATAATAGTAAACTTCAAACATAAAATTAGCGAATCGAGAAAACATAAAATTAGCGAATCGGATTTTTTGATGAAAACATAAACTTCTCCTTCGGGAAGTTATTATAATAACTTCGACGTTTCAAGCCATTCTGAATCGAATGAGACCAAATTTGGAAAAAGTATGTGTGTGTGTATGTGTATGTGAAAGAGATTTTAAAAATTCGTCAAAGTTTGCAAAAATTGGTATCGTTTTTCTGGCATTTGTCAAAATTAGACCTTTCATCGACGTTTTGTCAAAAACGCCTGAGCCGATTTCAGAAATTTAAAAGCCATTTTATGTATCTCGATGAAGACTATCGTTTGTCAGTTTTGTGCGGCGATCTGCTAAGCTGTTTATTTGCCATATGGAAAAAAGTGTTAAACTTTTTGTCCACATTTAAGCTCATACTACCGAATCGATTTTAAAATAAAAAACTGTTCGAAAGGTATTGATTGGAAATGATACTGCCGAGTAACTAGGCCAGCTAGATATCAAGCAGTGTGATATTAAGTTTCCACTTTTTTTTTGACTTTGTATATAAGTACATCAGTCATATACTTGTATACAAATTTACACTTGTGGTTAGAGATGTTTCTAAAATTATTTTCCGTGGTTGACTCTGTAGTTCTGTTAATAAATAAAATGTGTTTCTGTGTCTATTACTAAAATAATTTGTAGAATGACTGCAAATGATAAGTTTCAAGATCTATGTCGTTTATTTTTCATAATAAAACTACCTTTGATATTAAAACATGTAATCGGTATCGATATGAGGTCATTTTAAATCGCAGAATTACGTGATTCCAGTATCTATCGAAATCAAAGCTATTTTATCAATGTATTATATAAGTGAAAAATAAACAATACGTTGCATTTTAACTAAAATTAAAAATAATTAGTTTGATACAAACATGGTTAATAAGTGGAAGTGTTCTCAAATTAAATTTATTTATAATATATTTGAACGGATTTATTCATATTAAATTTTTACATTTCTTATTATATTCATTTGCAACTTACAACTGTTTTATACATAATGACATAGTTGATTTTACATTTGTTAGATAAATTATAACGACTTTTTGATAATTATAATGTAAAACTAAAATGAATTCTTGGGATAAATGAAATTGAGATTTAAATTTAATTTTTTTCAAATACCAATCTTGACTTACAATTAGATCGTGTCGATTTTCTTTCCAACATTTTATAGTAGTTTTCTGTAAGTTAACAAGTCCATACTAATATGAATAAAATAACTTATGAAATTATAATATATTTAGATTTTTGAATGAATATAGTAATTGTTTTCAATTCTTATAAAATATATAGTTAATAAACTAGAATAAAGCTTAATAAATTGCTCCATTAGTCGCATTTTTGATCCATTCGAGATAGTAGAAGACAGACGTGTATACATCGGGTTTTCCACTTGCACATGTTTTTGACATCCAAGAGACAATGCCGATGATTTCGTATTTAAATCCATTGCTTTTTTGTATGAAAAGTGGTCCTCCAGAATCTCCCTTGTGAAATAAATCATAAATATTATTTTTCCAAAATAAAAACAAGGAAAAAAGAGTGCGCGTAAGGTTCACACGCGATTGAGGTAAAACTTATTTGCTACTGTACAAGATGGCATTTAAGTGAAAATAAATATATCATATAACAATTTTGAATAATGTTTATTAGTAATATGGTAACACTCGTGATGCACACATTTGTTAGTAGCAACCATTATACACATTTATATAATGATAAATTATAAATTATATATTTATATTAGCATTAAAAATATTTATAATACTTGAAAACAATAATGTAATTAAAGCCATACTTCAAATATGACATGATCGGTTTGTCATTGTAATTATCTTTTAGAAATAAACCTTCATTAGAGAAATGAAGTAATTGCTGATTAATCAGGAAAAATTATTGTAACCCTTCAACAATTTTTTGCATATCTCCAACTTGTAAAGATTTCTGAGCAGTTTGGCATACTACAGAACAAATAATGTGTGTAAACCAAAGTATAAGTTGAGTATACCTGCTCAACCGGTTTGAATGATTCATAGAAGCTCTGTGTTACTCTAATATACTTTATTTGAGGCACTTAACTGATTCAAAATTCACTTACTTTGCATACACCTGATTTTGATTTAATGGCACACATCATTCCTGGCATAATGTATCCTGGGTGCCAAACACATTTCGGCATTCTTCATCAGTCATTGTGTAGACTTCCATTTTTTGCAAATTGTTTGGATGTGCTTTTCCAGGATACTTGAAGTTGAAAATACACAGATATTTATATTAAGAAGTGTTTATGTAATCATAGGAATTTAATAAAAAAAAATAATATAGAAAATGTATACCACATGCTTTCCCCATCCTGTTACTATGCTTAGGGTATTTCCCTTTGGTCGTTTCCTTGGTAAGGCGATTGGTTTTTGAAATTGGTTGAACTTTATTGAGTTTTGAAGCTAAAATGTAATAGATTTGGTTCATTCAAATACATACTTTGATTGCATATTTTATAATATTTTATACAAATAATCTCGTTTATGGTTTAATTAATTCATTTAATGACTACCTTTTTATAAATATGCATTACTCACCTTCACAACAGCAATGTCATTTTCCTTTGTTTTTTCTGAAAAATTGTGCTTGATAATTTTTTCTATTTGGTGTTCCTCACCACCTCTGGTTAGATTTATCGTGCCAGTTACAACAGTCAATTTATCAGGATTACTGCAAATGTATAAAAAATATTGGTCTTTTGAGTAGGTAATAACCATTTATACTTATTTATCTATGGTAATAACAACTTTTAATTTTAACCTCAAACAAAATTAACTATACCAATTTCTCAAAATCTTACAAAATATATAAACTCTAGTCTTTAATATTTATACACTTTTTAAGTTAATTCATTTTTTGTTTGAATCATTTTTTTTCTAAAATTTTTAAAATCTCATATTTTGTTTGGTTTTAAAGCAAGGTGCAAATTTAGATACCGAACTGATATTTTACTATTTTCTTTCTCAACCGAATTTTATAAAATTTTCTACTATAAATCACAATTAACTTTTTATTAACGTCCCAAAGGAGATGTTTATGCTTTAACAGAAAATCCGGTTTGATAATTTTATGTTCTCTCGACGTTGTAAGTTATTCTTAATCGTGTGGCACCTAAATTGGAAAAAGTGTGTGTTTATGTGAGCTAAAATTGGATGTTTGTAAACTTTATTTTTAAACTGGCTGCACCGATTTTATAAGTTCATTCATATTAGTTTTTTTTTATAATTAAAGAGATAAGTACAATTTTTTTTGCCAAGTGTTCTGAATGTATCTCATTGATGAGTTCGAAAATGGGCGGGTTTATTTCTTCGTAATTAAGTGTTAAATGTTTTTTTCACGAACTTTAATTCTTATTGATTAAGTCGATTACACTTACACAGATCGTAATGTTTGTACAATTTGCTTAAAGCAAAATACCACTTACACCTAGTAAAACTTGACTTTATAATATGCAGTATATGAAATATTTCAGTACTATCACGATTTATTTCAGTACTATTATAACAATATAAATAATGAATTATTTCGCAATATTTTGTACTGCGTTTGATCTTATCAATGTCGCCCATAGATTAATTATATAGAAATCAACGCAATCAATTAGCTTCTATTTATACTTTTTATCAAAACAGTGGGCTGCCGTCAAAATGTAGTCATTGTGAATAATTGCTCCGCCGCAAATGTGTCTGCCTTCATATCTGATTGACACCTGGTGGGGAAATTCACCAAGAGCTGCGTTGTGTCCACCGATCATTTTCTCGCAGATTTTCTCACCTGCCGGAAAAAAATGTTGCAAATTATTGAAAGTTACATGGTCATATACATACTAGTGTGTGTATGTGGAAATAAAATATTAAATCAAGATATACAGCTTTTAGAAGTCATTCATAAAAATTATAGCTTAAATAAATAATTGGATTCTGGTTATTCAAACTTGTTACTAACTTTTCCCAAATTTTCGCTAGAAAATCTGTCTTGCTCATTTTATGTTTTTCGACGGTTCAAATAATTCTGAATCGTTTGAGACTAAAATTGGAAAAGCATATGTGTACATGTATATGTTTGTATATGTGTACATCACCATTTTCTTGAAAACGGCTGCACCGATTTCAAAAATTTAATAGCCATTTAATTCAATAAAACAAACTCGATAAGGACTCGAGTTGATTCGTTTTTCGCGACAAACGGCCAAGCAGTTTCTTTAGAATTAGCAGAAAAATGCAAATTTAGGTATCCACATGTTTTCACAAAATATTTCGACCTGATTTTGAAAAATTAAGGGGGCGTCCATGAATCACGTGATCGATTTTTTAAGCGTTTTTGGACCCCTTCTCCTATTTGGTTATAATTAACTACCCCTATAGCTTGGGGGCGTCCATTAATCACGTGAGCGATTTTTTAAGGATTTTTGGACCCCTCCTCCCCCTTGGTGATACATGGTGATATTCAAAATTACTCCCCCTCCCCCAGCAAACATTACGTGTATTTTTAGTTACATGATAGAACTGTAAAATTTTTGATTCATTTTTGAAAATGTTTGAATTTTTTTTTAAAAAATCAGTTAAAAAATGCCTTCCTCACGTGATATTTCGTGATTTTTTTGTCAGACGTCCCCTCCGCCTAAAAACCTCACGTGATTAATGGACACCCCCTTGGTTATAATTAACGCCCTCTCTCCCACCAAACATAAACTTTATTTTTAGTTACTAGAAAAGATTGTAAAATTTTTGAATTGTTTTGGAAAATGTTTGGATTATTTTTAAAAATTCAGGTAAAAAATAAATACACGTGATATTTTACTATACCCTTCCTCCGCCACGTGATATTGTGATTTTTTTTTTGTCAAACACCCATAAAAAATCATTAAAGTTTGGAATAAGGGGGCGTCCATTAATCACATGAGCTTTAAGGGGGAAGGGGCGTTTGACAAAAAATTACCAAATATTACCCAGGGGAGGAGGGAATCTAGTAAGACTAGATACTATACTATACTAAGATCTAGTATTTATTGTTTCTCCTCAAGTTAAGAAAAATCTGAAATTTTACAAAAAAAAAAAATTACAATTTGTTCTAGGTACTAAAAATACACGTAACATGTGGCGTAGGGGGAGTAATTTTGAATATTACTATGTATCACCACCGGGGAGGGGGGGTCCAAAAATCCTTAAAAATTGCTCACGTGAGTTGCGCATTTAGGACATACAAATGTATGTTTGTGCACTATAATTAATACGATTACATATATTAAAAATGTGTTTGAAAGATAACATTTAGAAAATAAATAGTCACAATCTCACAATTTTCATAAGTCGATTATTCACACATATCAGCAAGCTCACGCAATTTGCCTCAAGACATTTATATTGAATTTTCTAAAATATTTGAACCTACACAATGATGCACAGTATTAATTGTAAATAAATTGTTTTGATATATCTGGACATAATTTCACTTTAGTAGATAAGATTATACAATTATTCATCAGTCATTTATTTGGAAAATTAAAATTATCAAATGCTACTGAACACTACCTCCAATACGAATTATTATTCTATATACATATACTAACATTTTATTATTGAGAAACTCCTTGCAATACACAGTAATTTTAAGAATACTCTGAAAATAAAATATTGAATACATTTATAATATTAAAATGAAATTACACTACTGTTACATTTGTATCAAAACAGTAAAATGAATTAAAAAAATCATTTGCACTTTGTATTTTTAATATTGTTTGTTTTTTTGATAACCCAACCTAACTCTCTTTCTTTAGTAATTGATAATACATGAATTGTAAATAATTTTTTATGATAAATTGGCACATTTCACTTACATTGTTTGAGAACATTCACCAGTGGAAATATATAATTAATTTTTGTTAAGTAATAAAAGTATTAAAATAAATCTAAATACTACCCTTGGGAATTATGATTTCATATTTATACACTAAAATTTTATTACAGTAGTCAATTGAGAGTAAATTAAATATATCATTGAAGTAAAAAATTTAGGACATTATAATGAAATTATATTATTATCGAAAGATAAAATTTTATATTTATGGGTAGTATTGGTGAATAGTGAAATGAATCTAAAAATGCTTTATTTGGCACTTTATTTTTTTTAATATTGTTCATTTTATGATAACCTAATCAAACTCTTCTAATAAAGCAATAATTGTTTTGATAAATCTGTTCATTTCACTCACATTGTTCGAGAACATTTATCGATCATAGTTTATATGTGATTAAAACTTTTTAACATATTGAAAATATCGTTAAAATAATATGTTAAAAATATTTTAAGATAGTTTATCAATGAAAAAACCAAACAAAGCTATACAACTTTTTGTTCTAGATCTTGCAATTAGAAATTATTCATAATAGGTACTTCAGTTTAATAATATCTATTGATTATATTTAAGTACTTACAGTTTCCGATTGCAATTATTATCAGAAAAACTATTTGAACAAACATAATATTAACCACATTTGTAACTTAATATCAAAAAAGAGTGCAACACATGCGTTCTCAATGAGATTCACTGTCCAACTGATATTTATAAGAAATTCGCCTGCAATTTACCTGTCTATCGCCGCATTCAATCTATTGTAATGAGTAATAATATGATTTTTATCTCTTTCTTTCTGTAATCTTGCATATTTCTCTTATTAATTTTTTCTTATTAATATTATTAGTGATTCAAATACATGTTATCTTAGCAATATCTGCATAATTTAATGCGTTTTTCAAGTACTGGAAGTGATTGTACGAGGTATTACAATAAAGAAATTAGACTATTTATATTACGCAGATCAGTTTTTACAGAACCTATTATAATAATAAGTTTTTCTTAAGAATCACTTTGGCATATTTTTAATGATATCTTGGCCAAATTTTGAGGTAGAGGATACTTAAAATTGGTATGTATATCGAATTTTCTTGAGAAATAATTTATAAAGACGTATGAGTTAATTATTAAATACACATTAGGGTAAAGACGAATTATGTATTGACAACAATATTAAGCAATAAAATTGTCAAATTGATATATTGCATAAAGCAATTTCCAACTACTGGTGCAAATTTAAGGCAAATTTGCTGGAACTTCCCGTACCGTAATGAAATAGTCAAAAAATTTTAAATGTTTTCAAATAGGTCAATATATATACTATAACTTTCATTATTCGTATTTTATGGACAAATTATAACAGCTTATACATTGCACGACGACGTTTATATATGTTCCCATGAAAATTAAAAAAATATAACAAGCGGAGTTAGTATTAAAGAGACCTTATTTTATTTGTCTAAGAATATATATATACTGATTTGTAAAGTTAAAGTTATTTATTTCAAGTAAAGAAGTGAGTTTCAGTTTTTAGCTAGAATTATAATTAAAATCCAAAATTAAAAAAAAGTATTTAAAAATGTTTTTTTTGAAATTTTGATACTTTTACTTTTGCTTTTCCAAAAAACTGATAGTTTTTTCCATATTCACAATACAAGCAAAGTCTTTTTTGTATCATTCGAATCGGACGCTGCATTTTTTCAAAAACCGAAATCTTAGCACTTTTTGCTCCGTTTCTCCGAAACGGCTGGACCTGTGTTTGCCAAAACTAACCAGCACATCTCCACGTCAATATGAATCGAATGTTTTTTGAATCATTTAAATCGGTCGATCCATTCTCTTAAAAACTGACATTTTTAGCACTTTTTGCTTCATATCTCTGAAGCCGCTGGATCTGTCTTCGTCAAAAACTAATCAGCACATCTCCTCATCAATAGGAATCAAATCGGTTAATCCGTACGCCCGAAATTGTCGACGAAAAATTATATCCACAAATACACACACACATACACACACATACACGCACACAAACACTCACACACACACAAATCCATTTTTTCTGAGGTATGCCAAAAGGTTCAGAAACCTCTAAAACGTAAATATATGCAAAACAATTCATTTTCGATTTTTGGACGATTACTATAACTTATATCTTGTATTTATCTAGTGGCTTTTCTGCATTTTAATTGATGCTAAATTAATTGAAATATTATGTATTTACTTAATGGCTTTTCTGCATCTTAATTGATTCTAAATTAATGAAGCATTGCAAAGGCAACCCTTGATTCAACACATATGATTTAAGAACTGAAAAAACTCTTTGTAAACTATAACTACCCTCGATAAACTAAGAGACCAATTCTAACGCAAAATAGATCAATTTACGTAAAGGCTATGTTACATTGATACTTCTTATACATAATGGTTCTAAATATTGTCAAAATGCTATGAATTTGCTGTGCGATCAGGCGTTTTGCACGTAAAATGCAACTTCAGTCGTACGTTATCAAGCCACATCACAAAGACGCACTTATGATTAGATTTTTTTTGACATTTGTTTTTTAGAATAGGTTTTTTATCTGAAACTTCTGAGTGCGCAGCAACCACATAAGATTTTTGCAGTATTTAGTACCATTTTGTATGTGAAGCGCTGCGTCAGAGTCACATAGCCTCTTCGTAAATTGATCTATTTTGAGGCAAAATTAGTCCCTAAATATAACTAGACTGAACTACAAGTCTTTTTTCACAATGTTGTTATACAACAAAATCAAGTTTTAATAGCAGAAAATTTATTTATTTAAAATATTTATCTATTTATAACAATTTACAAATCTATTTCATGAGTTATATATTTATTGCAAAACATGGTCGGTATTTTCGTGAATCCAGTCCAAGTAGTAATATACACGAACGTAGACATCTGGCACACCCAAAGCACAGTATTCATAAACCCAGGAAACTATACCGACTTGTTCCAAACCATTTGCACTTTCGTATACCAATGGACCACCAGAATCACCCTGAAATGATAAAAAATAGAAATTTATCAATTAACACAATTACGATTTCATCAACCTAATTAATTGGACAATGCTGCCGCATAACAGACCAATGTTATAGCAAGGCCATGTTACGCTCCAACTTCCATACATTCTGCTACCGAATCATACTGAATACTGTCAAAATGTCATGTATTTGCTGTGCATCCAGGCGTTTTACACATAAACTGCAACGTCACCTGTATGTTATGAAGCTGGGTCAGAAAGAACCTGATATCTAAGATCGTTTCTTTGACATTTGTGCGGTTTCTAGGTTAGGTTTTCTATCTGACAAACTGAGAAAAATGCCTGATTGCACAGCAACCACATGGATTTTGTCAATATTTAGAACCAGGCAGTATGGAAAGTTCTTTATAACATAGCCTTGCCATAACATTGGTCTGTTGTGCGGCAAAATCGGTTCCATAAATGATATTGGTTTATAACCGTATAAAATAATCAAAGTGAAATCAGACAGATGCGATTTTTCTTTCAGGCGTATTTACTTTACTCTATATTTGTTACCATAATTGTTCTACAATGTCGATTAATAATAGATTCTAAATTTTTTTTACATATTTGAAAAATTGTGTATTAGTCTGATGAGTTGATTAAATGATCACCTTAGATTTGATCTTACTTTTACAATTTATAACAATTAAAAAAAAGTATGTTTGTCGTATGGCTGATTTATCAGGCTGGATTTCATTTTACTTTCAGTATAATTATGATTTAAATTACATTTTTCCTTAATACAAACTAGAAATTTATTGTTTATTAAGAAATGATGAAATTGACTTCATATTTTTTTATGAAATTATTCTAATTTTGCAATTGTTTTTCAAATAATAACTATCATTTATCTTACCCTGCAAGCACCGACATTAAGTTTGTTGAATCCGCACAACATTCCTGGGTAGATTGTGTTAGATTTAGGTCCAGCATTATGGAATTTTTGGCAATCAGCATTATTGTAGGTCAGAACGTCCATTTTTTGTAAATGATTTGGTAAAACATCACTTGGATACTGCAGTCAATAAAAATCAATATTATAATCGTGAGAAAAATATTATTACATATGATAATTTGCCAAAAAATATAGAATTTTTGGTGTAATAGCAAAATGTCCTGATCAAGTTGTTTGGGATTTTGGATATTTATTTAAAATCGTAATCAGAATTATAAATTAATATGAAGAATATTTGTTGTAAACTGTGTCTCCCTTTCTTTAAATTTTATTACTAAGTAATTTACAAGTTTTTTTAAAGTAGCAACTTGCAAATAAATGCAATTGAGTATGTTTTACGAGAAATATTTGTACTTTGAAAATGAGAATACGACTAAGAACAATAAACTAGTAGAGTAAGCTTCTATATAAAAAATTAACAATAGATGTGAAAAGTAATTGGGCATGGCATCGTCCTTTAAGGCAAATTGCTGGAATTTTTCTTAGCGTTATGAAATATTCTAGGAATTTTCAAATAGATTATCATAAATACTGTAACTTTTATCATTCGTATTTTATAAACAAAATATAAGAGCTTATTGAAAAGTTTATAAACAAATCTCAATCAAGCGGAGTTAGAATGATAAATTTTCTCTCTCTAGGAATTATATAAAGTAAAATGTGAAGTTAAAATTATTTATTTCAAGAATATAGTTCAGCTTTAGAATTTTAACTAGAATTAAAATTAAAATTCGAATCATTTTCGATATTTAAAATATTTTTTTTTTAATTTTGAAAAAAAAGTTTGGCCTTTTCCAAAAACTAATAATTTTTTCACACTTACGACAAGCAAATCATTCGAATCGGATGCTCCTTTTTTGCAATATCTGTAATTTTTCGTTTTTTTTTGCTCTGTAAACAAAACCAGCATGTCTCCATATCAATAGGAATCGAATGTTTTTTGAAGCTTTTAAATTGGTTGAGCAGTGCTCCATGAAACTTCAACAAAAAAATTCATATATACACATTTTTTCTAAGGTATGCCAAAATGTTCAGAAACCTCTAAAACGCAATGATATGCAAAAATTTTCATTTTTGATTTTTGGTGGATTGCTATAACTTGCCCTTCTCGAATAGTTCTGTATTTACCATGATTGTAAGGGGTATGTTTTTCAAAGTTTTTTTTGGAAAGTTATCAACCAAGAGGTTTTAAGTTAGTTGATCAGAATGGCACGCTAAGCTTTCTTTAGGTCTGATTACTTTTAAAAATTAATATTGTTTTTTTTTTTTCAAAAAAAACTTACTGCGTCTAATCCCCAGCCAGAGAATTTGCATTTGAGATCCCCAGGTGTATCCTTTGAGGCCAAGGCGACTGGTTTCTGGTTAGCATTAAAAGTCAATGGCTTTTTCAACTAAAATAGAGAAAACAAGGTTTTATTTTTGTACTTCAAAATAACATTTTGAATATCAATATTATTGGTCTTAACACAAAGACAACACTCAAATATCCTTATAATAGTCAGGGCTTGATTCTGTAGTACAACAGACCAATGTTATGGCAAGGCTATGTTATGTAGAACTTTTCTTACAAAATCGTTCTAAATATTATCAAAAGCCATTTGGTTGCTGTGCAGTCAGGTGTTTTTCTCAGGTTGACAGATAAAAAACCTAACTTAGAAACCGCACAAATGCCAAAAAAACGATCTTAGATAACAAGGACCTTCTGACCCAGCTTCATAACATACAAGTGACGTTGCAGTTTATGTGTAAAACGCCTGAATGCACAGCAAATACATGATATGTTGACAGTATTTAGGTAATAATTCGGTAGCATAATGAATGCAAGTCGAAGCGTAACATGGCCTTGCCATAACATTGGTCTGTTATTCGGCAGAATCGGTCCCTCAATCTCAATCTCCAAAGGAATTTCTTTTGTAAAATTCATTTTTGTTCATTACTTTTACATATAGGTTAAAACATACCATTTCCAAATAATTTTTTTAACAGTTTTATTATACTGTACCTTCAAAACTGCCACATCATTATCCAAAGTGTTTGGGCTGTACTTTTCGTGATATTTGATGGAAGCAACAGCATGATGTTCTCCACCTTCAGTTAAGTAAAGTGCGCCTGACACAACGGTGAACAGTGATGGAGTTGCTCTGAGATAAATATAAATATAGTTATCAATAATATAATAAATGTAATAATTAATAGTAATAATTAGTAGAGCAGTAAAAAAGTGGATCTAGTAAATTAATCAGCTACGTAGAAAAATTTCAACCACTAATAAACGTGCAATAACAAACAAAGTTGATAGGAAACATCCGATTTTTTAAAGAAGTTAATTTTGCAAATAATTCAATTCTTGTCTAATATATTCCACTTTGCCTTTCCTATAGACAAAAGTGCTTTATTATGTTTCTCAATTTCTGGATTTGGCATTGCTGATAAATTAGATTAAATTGGATTTGGAATTACCAATTTAATATTCACATATCATTTCAATTTTCATCATACCTGCCATATACGCAATGAGCTGCAGTCAGAATGTACGATTCATGAATGATAGAACCACCACAAGTGTGTTTTCCATTGAATCTTAAGGAAATCTGGTGAGGAAATTCACCAAGTTTGGCATCATCACCACCGATGATACGACTCTCCAGAGAAGCCCCTAAATGAATGAAATATATATATTAGAGTGGTCCTTAACACGGACATTTCTTTGCTGCCAAGGTCGCCAATGCTTCCAAATTTTAAAAAAATGAATCTCTAATAATTTTTGCTCTTAATATTAACATTTAGGTAGAGCGCATTCCAATTAAAAGTTTCTTATATTTGTTATTAACGTATGTCATTAAGTGAATTCTTGCGCCATCTGTGATAGTATTCGTGAAATCAAATATTACGACACTTAATGAAAACACTTGTAGCACTTGTAATTTTGATGGCAATTTATTACTGATAATTTGAGTTTCAACATCACCAATTAGATAAATATTTTCCTGCAAAATTAATCTTGATGACCAGATATATATCCAAACCCAAACAACTATCGAACTATATTTAGTAAAATTCCCAGTTATTTCCTATTATATTAGGAATTAACTATATCAGAAATGTGGTTTTTACAATTTTTCTAAAAATTTATCATTTTTCATGGAGCCAATGTCTTTTTTTTAATTTCAAAGAGATATTACGAAATAAAAACTACATTATCCAACTAATGCAAAAAATAAATTTTAATGACACGTTTTTACAAAGAACACACTGTATATAACCTTGATCTGGTATATTAATGTAAATATTCATATGCAAATTGAGTACATCTCGATCCTGTTTTTTTGGGTCATTTCAAGAAACTTTGCTGAAGGAAAAATTTACAATGCAGTTTTTTCTTCAATTTCAATAATATATTTTACAGAAAAATCTTGGCAAATATCTATTTCTGCCATTTTTTTTACAAAAATTGTTACCACCAAGGTAGCTCGTAGTGTTTTAGAATTCCCTGTGAATTTCTTTGTACTTTTCTTGAATATTCAAGTTTTTCATGAAAATCCTTTAATGAAAGTTTCGCTGGCTCGAAATTTACTTTGGAGCTACTGTTTCTTTGGCGAATTTATTTGAAATTACTGATAAAACGAAAATTGAAAAATGCCTCAATATCAAAATAGTTTGATCCAACCTAATTTTTGATCCCATGTGCAATAATATATTTAATATATAGTTATCAGCGAAAATTAATGAAGGCAATCAACTACTAGGAATTTAACGAATATTACTTTTGTACTCTATTAAATTCACTTTGTATATGTATTAAAAAAAAGTCTAATTTTAAACTGTATCGATCTTGATATATTTTATTAAACTGAACGAATTGAAAATGCAAAAAATCAGAAATTATTGTTCACATTACAAGTTTATAAATTTCATTATATAAATAGATATTTCGGACCAAATAGTAAAATTATAATTATCTTTGAAAAATTGAATTTAATTGGTGACCCTTATTTACTATAACTACAAATAATTATTTTGTTCATATAAAGTATGAGTAAAATTTGTTACTTCAATTTTCCACATTCTTGTAATGTAATCAATAACTGAATTTCTATCCTTTTATCAATTTAATTCGAATAATTTTTAAGTCAACAAAACTTACCTGAGACAAGGCACAATACAGAAACGATAACTGCCAAACGCAACATCTTGACACAGTGATGAAAATATTTCTATATCTTTGAGTTTTATACCATATTTATCTGATACAGAATTTTTTGGTGTTCCATTTTTTAATCCGTTAATCTTTCCAATAATTAATGATAACAAAAGTGATAAGATTTGATTTAATAAAGATTCGTATCAAGCGGACTTTCCAAGTCCGAACTGAATTTTTATTGGAGTTTATTTGTTTATAAATTGTTTATTTGTAAATAAAATTGCGAAGAATTCAAGAATGACATTTTTAATTTAATGGGGGTACTTCTAAATATTTCACTTAATACTATTTTCTTTCGAATCCTGGTGCAGTTGAAATTCTTTTTCTTGAAATTCGCAAATAAAAGGATTTATTAATGTTGGGTCTTTGGGACCTCATTAAATGCAACACCAATGCAAAGGGTAAAAGTTTCATACACATAAATTTTTGAACGCTTTCTGAAAAATAAAAATACACAATAATCCATTAAAATACTTTGCCATAAATTTTAAATATTTTTTTACATTGAGCATATGATTATTCTTTCATTTAATTTGAAACTTCAAATATAATTTATGTCTATAGTAAACAGATGATCGAAATATTGGCATTTGTAAACCCTGAAACTTCAAATACTTTTTAGTATAGGAATAGTATTTTACTAAAATTACAAACACATTTAAAATAGAATAAATCAGAGAAATACTAACAATCGATGTATATAATCTTATCAATGACACGTGTCGAATATTGCTTCAACAAAATACAAGATTTTGCATAATCATTACCTTAATAAAAATGTGTATTTGATAACATCTTGTTAGATTTTTTTAAATCGTTTTAAATTATTGATCTATAATAACTTTATCAACAAATTTTAATAACTATTTAACTATTTCGATATCTCTATAAATATATTTCTATATTTTTACTCGAGAATTCCAAAATTAACACTATTTTGTCGTCGGACCGGAGCCGAGTGGAAAGGGTTAAATATATTTTATCACTTATTTTGCCTATATGATTTTTTTAGAGAGCATTACAGACAAATAGTGAATATGTAGTTAATATATATACAGGGTGTCCCAGAACTCAACGTTAAGCCAATCATAACTATCATGAAAAAAATGGACAAAAAAAAATTCCATATAGATTGAAAATTATGAGCTTTTAAGTGCAACCCAAAGCTTTGGTCAGTTTTGATCCTTTTTTTGGTTATTCCGAATGATTTTCAAAAATTTTATTTGTTTAAGCTTTGAATCACATTGAAAAATAGTGACTTATTGTAAAAATAGCGTCTTTTGAAAACTGGTTGACTTTGATAAATACTCCTTAAAAAAAGTGCACTAAAGTTTGTTGACAAGTTCTATCAAAATGGTAAAGTACTTGATAGTTTTATAAAAGATTCAAGTTTTTTTTACTAATACTTCATTAAAAATTTGCAAATCATAATGTTATCACTAAAAATGTTTCTTATTTTTTAATATAAGAAATCCAAACATAATATTCACATATCATTCTATTAGTAATAAAACAAATTGTATATTTTTTGCATTTATTTAACGTAATACTGAATTTAATGGTTTTAACTTAAATATACTTGTAAATATCACATATGTTGATTGACTTATGTCATCACTTCATCTATAACATAAATTAGTAGGAATAGTTTTATAGAATATTTTATCATAGAATACACAAAAATAGTTTGGTAGTGATTAAAATCAACTTGTCAGTTTGTCATACAAAGGAACAGCATTCTATGCTTTATCTATCTATCTATGGTTTTTATTCACATTGCAGTTAACTGAATCTTATAAATATGTCAATATGATAAATTTTGCTATTTTTTCAATTAATTTATTCTGAGTTGTTCAATAGAACATTATCAGTATGTTGATGGATCCAATCCAAATAATAGTATACTCGGGCATATACATCTGGTACTCCCAAAGCACAATATTGCCAAGCCCAGGATACAACTCCTACTTGAACCAATTTTCCATTTTCTTCGGCAACAAGAGGACCACCAGAATCACCCTAAAAATGATAGAAAATATTATTGAAAATGAATTCATTTTAAAATTCAAATTAATTCGAAACAAAAATACTGAATAGTTTCTAGCATCTATTAAAATTCTTTATTAATAAAATAATAATTACCCTGCATGCACCAATGTTGAGCTTATGATAAGCGCACAACATTCCTGGTTTGATTATATCTCCTGAAGCTTTTGACTTAAGTGGCCCGTTCTCATGGAATTTTTCACAAATGCTGTTTTCGTATGTAATAGCCATCATTTTCTTCAAAATATCCGGAATTTCGCCATCAGGGTACTAGAATTAATACATACGATTTTTTAAAACACTCATGTGGAGATATTGTCGAAAATAAAGATATTTTCAGAAATCATGGTAAATTTTGTTATTATATTTTTATTTATAATCCAGAACTTTACTTTGACTTATTAACTATATTTTTATTCAAAATAATAGTTTATTGTTATTATTTAACTATCATATATTTATTGGTCAAGTCGTCAGTTTTTACTATTTTGTTGCAAGGCTATAACAAAAAAGTTTGGCAAAAGTTTAAATACTCATGTTAAATCCCTATTTAAAAATACCGATTGAATTTAATATGAAGTATTTTATTAATGTTTATTTTCCGCCGATAATTGTTGAATGCTTATTGCTTATTTTCAAAAAAAAAAAAAAACAGTTAACACTGCGACTTAAGACATTTTTTTGCCTTGCAAAAAAGTGAAAATTTACTTAACCTACTTATTGACTGGGATACCAGAATAAGGGACCGATTCTGCCGCATAACAGGCAAATGTTATGGCAAGGATATGTTATGAAGAACTTTCCATACAAATTCGTTCTAAATATTGACAAATGCCATGCGGCTACTGTGCAGTCAGGCGATTTTCTCAGGTCAGATAGAAAACATAATTTACAAAACCGCACAAATGTCAAAAAAACAATGTTAGATAACAGGGTCTTTCTGACTCAGCTTCATAACATACGAGTGACGATGCAGTTTATGTGTAAAACGCATAATGCGCAGCAAATACATGACATTTGACAGTATTCAGTATGATACAGTAGCATAATGTATGGAAGTTTGAGCGTAACATGGCATTGCCATAACATTTGTCTGTTATGCTACAGATTTGAAGCCTAAGTTAAACAATGACAGTGAAGCAATATTTTCAATTTTAATTTTTTATAATAAAAAAGTAATTACCGCAGTCAAGCCCCAGCCAGATAGTTGCACAGTTTCTCCTCCGATGGTGTCTTCCTTAGGGAGCGCTATTGTTTTTTTGTTGTTATCGAAAGTAATTGGTGTTTTTAGCTGAAAGATAAATATTCATATAGTTAAATTTACAAATATTCTAAATTAATAAATAAAATAAGTTTTGTGAAAAACGACTTTCTCCATTTTGTCACAATAGGGACGAGGGCTTCTATGGGAGAGGAATAATGATATTACCTTCAAATTGGCAAGAAATCATTGAACAAAACTATGCATATTTTACCCAAATTGAAGTATTTCAACTATGGCAATTGAAGCTTTCAATTTCATGCAAAAATAATGGATTTTATTTTACTTAATCTTATAATAACCCTTTCCACTCGGATGCCGCTGTGAAAATACGTATTAGTTCCGCAATTCGCGAGTTGAAAGGGTTAAAAGAAAATAATAATGTTAGGAAATCATAGGAGATAATATATATCAACTTTTTGAAAACTGGATGTTGACGTAGTTCTATTTGACAATATTTGATTTAATGAGCTGCTTGGATGAAGTCGTTAAATGTTTTGTAATTGATTAAAGACGAAGCAATTTAGCTGAATTTAGTTGTCAGTAATCAATTCTACATCTCGTGGTGACGTTGTGTTTATAAAATCACCTTGATTACTGCAATATCGTTGTGCATTGTCTCTGGACTATATTTGTCATGATAAGTAATCTTGTCTACTTGATGTACTTCACCTCCTTTCGTAAGCGATACCGAACCAGCAACGACGGTAAATTTAGTGACATCATCATCCCTGGAGAAAAAATTATAAATCATAACACATTGTGAAGGAATAAATTTTCGTGTCGGTGCAATTTTATTTTCTTACCTTCCTTCAACGCAATGTGCAGCCGTCAAAATATACAATGAATGCAAAATTGAGCCTCCACATGTGTGTCTGCCTTGGAATCTAAATGAGATCTGGTGAGGATATTCTCATCTTTTGCATCT
>NW_020537521.1:0-25529 GCF_003426905.1 Ctenocephalides felis
AATTTCCTTTAATTTTGACATTTGTCATTTTAGTGTTTTGTTTTTTTTTCTGGTCTTTTCTGTCAAAATTTTTAGAAATTATAAAAATTATATATTTTATTTCAAATTTACTTTTCAAAATTCCTATAACCTAATTGATATATATGCCACGATGAGCCCTTAAATTTAAAATCGGTCCAGTAGTTGGGCGTCCATCGCGAACCAACATCGTGACACGAGATTTATATATATATAGATATATATCTATATATAAATCTATTAAAAAAATTTGACATTTCAAAAAATAAAATTCAAACCTGTACATATTTAGAAATATCCCAACATTTATATCCAATTTGATGAAATGCTACATACAAAATCACTGATTATAGTTTTAAATCTAATTAAAATCAATGCTTAAAAATTTAAATAATGTTGACATGAAAAAAAAAAATAAATGTCATCTGTCAAAATTATGAAAAATAATTATATAAATAGATTTATGATTTAGATTTAATTGATTAGCTTACCAAATTATTTCCGGAAACCAAATTCATTAGTAAAACCTTATAGATTAGAGATCACATAAAAAAGCGGCACTTGAATTTAAAAATAATCATAACCAAATTTTGACATGTCACAAAAAAAGAATGTTTAACGAGTTACTTCAATAAGACGCAAATAAATTAATTATTACAAGTTATGTTACAGAAAATATTGCCTAACAAATTATAGATACAAAACAATATTGTAAAATTAATATTTTCAAAAAATTTTGACAGAAAATGGCCAAAAAAACAAAACACTAAAATGACAAATGTCATAATTTATGGAAAATTTGAGAAAAAAAGATTTATGATTTTTGAAAAACAAAAATTGACAGTTCAGAAAATATAATTCAAAAACATGTACATATATAGATATATCCAACATTTATATCCAAATTAGATGAAATGCTATATTCAAAATTACAATTTATAGTTTTAAATCTAATTAAAAGTCAATGTTTATAAATTTGAATAAATGTTGACATGAAATCGTCAAATGTCATTTGTCAAAATTTATGAAAATAATTATATAAATAGATTTACAATTTATATTTATTTGATTAGCTTACCAAATTATTTCGGATACCAAAACTTCATCAAAAACCTATAGATCAGAGATCACAATAAAAAAGCGACATATTGAATTTAAAATTAATCATAAACAAAATTTGACATTTCACAAAAAAAATGTTTAACGACTTCAATAAGAACAAATAAAATAATTATTCCAAGTTATATTGCCGAAGAAATTATAGATACAGCACAATATTGTAAAATAAATATCATAGATTAATTTTCGACCAAAAAGGAAATATTTTGACATTTACAAATATACTGCATATTGAATATATGAAATTGACATTCACTATTTTTCAATTAAATGAAAATGTAAAAAATCAAATATTTATATAAAAAATTGTATATTCAGATGAAGATACTGATTTGTTAATTCAGACTAAAATCTAATTTATTCATTGATTAAAAATATTTCACTATTTGACATAAATAAAATTAAAATAAACAAAGCACTATGATGCGTTCGAATTAATTATCAAAATGTAAAGAAATTCGTGTAATAAAAATGTAACATTATTATTAATATATCATGTATATTATAAGAACTTTTGCAATGCGGAAAAATATTTTTGATGGCAAAACAGCGTTTGCCGGGTCAGCTAGTATATATATATATATATATATATATATATATATATATATATGAATGAATTTGGAAACGGAATCATTTTCTAAGCGGAGTTGGTTGATGAAACATCGTGGAATACAGAGGCCTGCTTGCCATTTGCTGTTTGGAACAAAATTTGGCATGTGATACTTGGCACGATACGGCGTGGCAGGTTTGAGAGCTGATTGAGACTCTGGCGCAGGTGACTCTGACTCTGGAATGCTCGGAATGTTCCCGGATTGTGGCTGATGAAGTGGAAAGGCAAAAAAAGAAGAAGGATCTTTGGAAAACCGAAGATTGTGGTGGTAAAAAGTCTTTAGTGTTAAAGCAGCAATTGAGAAACTTATACGTTGCAAAACATCATAATTAAAAACTTGCCGCATAAAGTGTTGATATTTCTAACACGAGTTATAAATCAAAAACTGATTTTGGGCTATTTTCCAGCTCAATGAAAGAGTTCAATCAAGATGCCATTACACAAACCCTGTAAAATAAACAATATACCAGCAAACTATCGTCCAATTGCACTACTCAATACAATGAGTAAAGGGGCAGAAAAGGTCGTACAAACCAGGGTCAACAAACATATAGCAAAATTAAATATTATAGCAAACTTTCAATTTGGGTTTAAAAAAGGAAATTCTACAATGCATTCACTATCTGTGCTGGTAGAAAAAGCCATTACTAACTTTAACAAACGTAATCATACAGGACTAGTGTTACTTGACAAAGAGAAAGCTTTTGACACAATTTGGAGCACAGGATTAATCTATAAATTAATTATTTTAAAATTCCCAAAATACAAAACTAAATTTATCATATCATATCTCAGTAATCGAAATTTTCAAGTGAAAATTGGTAATGTACTTTCAAGTCCAAAAATGGTTACTGCAGGGGTACCTCAAGGATCTATACTTGGACCTACACTGTCCAACTTATATATTTACAACATTACAGTTTCCCCCAAAACGGACATGCTGATATTTGCCGACGACACGGCAATCCTAAGCTCATCAAGATCAGTTACTTTAATAATAGAGATAATTCCACAACATATAAACGAAATCATAAACTACACGAAATTGTGGCGCCTTAAAATTAATGCCCAAAAATCCGAGGCAATAATTCTCATAATTTTTTAATCTAACTCATATTTTTTTAATTCCTCTCTATTTATCTTATATTGTTCTATAATAACAGAGGTAAGAATAATGAAAGACAAAATCTAAATTTTGCTCGCTTTTACTAATATGCATTTAGTTACAGTCGGGATGGATATTATCTTAAAAACTGGTTAGTACCAATCCTAAGAATAGTACCAATGCGTTTGGAAAAGCGAAAAAACTTGTCGCCGCAGATCATGTAAAAAAAGTTGAGAAACGATGTGTAGAAAATATAGTTACATGTTTCGTTATTACAAATTTCAGGTAAAATTATATAAATAAATAAATCTATATAAAATATAAATCAATCGAAATAATATTTCATGAGTTTGAAAAATAAATTATATTTTATAGCTTGGTGAAAATCGTACTTTAGTTAATGCTGCGTCTACTAAAACTAGTTTCTCACTTACAATACTCGTATTTCTCAATACTACAAAAACCACCACACTAGCTAAGAAAAAGTACTCTAAAAGAAAGCTGGTGAAAGAAGTATTTCCACCTCGAGTATCTGTTTTTTACGCGGTGTTGAAAAATATAGAAGATTTAAACATAAATTATAATAGACAAAATTTGCGAGGTCCCTCTAAATCGGACATGGCCAACCTGTGGCCCAGTAGCCATTTTTGTGCGGCCCAATGCTAAAAAACGAAAAATTGACCAAAACAAATATTTTGAAATTTTATTATTGATAATACAAAATATTTGTTTGAAGTGCGTGAATGGCGTTTTAAAAAGATGTAATGGTCATCAATCGAGTTAATAGATGACCATAGGATATTCAACGACTAGCGCTTGACAGCTAACCACAAGTATCTGTTAAGGCAAAGTACAACGACAAATTAGCGGCTCTACGAACGAGATGACAACTTTATTTATAAGTTCATGTTCGTTATGTAGCCAACCAGATAAATAAACATAGCCAACTTCCTAATGACGCGTAGTCGCCATGTTTCAAATATGTTCGTAAATAATTTTGTTTTTGGTGTTCTTTTGCTTTTGAGACGTGGAGGAAATAACATTAAAAACAAAAGAAGAAAATTGATACATAGAAAACCTGAGGTAAGCTGATTTTTTATATTTTATGTGCATTTATGTTATTAACGTGTCAAATTGTTTTATATATAATCTGCAGTTCTAGATAAAATTAATTCGTTTCTTCAATTATTCCAGAATAAAAAAAATCTTAATACTGACGTGCAATGTCGAATAACATAAAAAAAAAATTAAAAGATGAAAATAGACAATTTAATAGTAATTGGGAAAATGACTACTTTTTCACGCAAATAAAGAATAATGCTGTGTGCTTATTTTGCCGTGAAACAATTACTGCTAAAACTTATAACCTAAAAAGACATTATAAAAAACATACGGAACTTTCTGTACTTTCTGTTGATAAACGGAAGGCCAAATTATTCCTGCTGAAGGGTAACTTAATGTCTCAACAAAATATATTTCAGAAACAAAGCCAAAAATCAAATGACATTGTCAGTGCAAGTTTCAAAATCTCCGAAATAATAGCAAAAAATTAAAACCATTTTCAGATGGAGAAAATATCAAAGAGTGTTTAATTGCTGCAGTGAAGAAATTGATCCGGAAAAGGTTCATATATACAAGCAAATAAGTTTATCTCACCAAACAGTTACACTGATGATATTTCAATGGAAATTTCCTTCAAGCTTGATATAATAGCAAAACAATTTGTTTACTATTCATTATTAATGGATAAAACAACAGATATCAATGACACATCACAACTTGCAATTTTTATTCGTGGAGTTTATAATCAGCACAACAAAAATGAAGAACTTCTTGATCTTGTAAGTCTCAAGAATACAACAACGGGTCGAGATGTTAAGGATTCTGTTTTAAAATGCTTGGAAAATAGACAGTTAGACCTAAAAAAACTTGTTGGTATAACGACAGATGGAGCACCATCAATGATAGGAAAGAATATTGGAGCAGTTAATCTGCTCTGCAAGCATACTGAAAGCATGGATCAAAATACACCGTTGAATTTTTTACATTTAGAGAACATATAGGTTTTGTTGTGAAGCAAGAAATCGAGTCAGATAATATAACCAATAAAAACGAGGATATTCAGCAAGCCGAAAGAGCGAAGGACAACGACAAGGATTTACTAAAAGTTGATAAGATGTATGTATTTCGCAAATATATTCTTAAACTGTTACTCATACTGATGAAGTTCGACCACGCCGTTTTTTCGTAATTACTCGAACCCAAGGCTATAGAAGTATTGAATTTATAATCAATGCCTTTTTTTAATAACAGAGATCCTATTGACCAAGCAAAGGTAAATATGCAGTATGGATTGGAACTCGAATCCAAGGCTATAATAGGAATATAATGGAAATATAAGGTTAAGCAATACGCATTTGTATTTTACGCAAAAGCAAACATAGATGTGTGGGTGCTCTATGAATGTGATTTATTTGTTTGGTCACCGGAGCGTATGTTTGCTTTACTGCATAAAAATAATAGTGCTTGCAACTAAACAAACAGTATTTTTGGGAATTATTGTATTTCTATATGCAAGGATGAAGAGTTTCTCCAAAATCTCATACCAAAACTGAAATGTCTTTAGTAATAATGCAATTTAGTATTGCATATCCGCTAAAAATAAAATGCTCTCAATATTTTTTCCTTCAGAATAATTAAAGTACATGCAAGATTAAGTATTGATTATTGATTTTCACGTATAAAATCATTTTCAACTATTACATGAAAAATTAATGCACAGTTAAACTACTATACAACAAGCTACATAATTGCATTATTTCACATACTTTAGTTTTTGAATGTAAATTTGTTCCACTGAATTAGGCTTAAGGATAAAAACTCATGGATTCTAAAATTAATTTTGCAAGTAAATTCATGATTTTATTAATGATATGCCCTTATCTATAGATGCATAATTAATTGTATATAAATGCTTTCATTGATCGTTTAAATAGCAAATAGCAATTTGTATTGAATTTGAAATTGATGCTATTGTCACTAGGGTAATTTCATTGTTTTATTTGTAGAGGAAAACAATTTTGCATCATAGTTAATATAGAAAATCTACTATATAAGATCCCAAGCTCAGCTAATAATGGTTCATAAGTTCCATGCTGGTGGCAAACAACAAGTATTAAGTATCAAGTTCAAATTTGATAATGTTTTGTTTTGAAGCATTTAAAGAAACCATTACCATAAACTTATTGCAATGAGTATCTGTTAACGCACATCAATTTAAATTCCTTAATCAATTCAGAGTGTCTCATCCAATCATAACAATTGAAAACAATGTAAAACTTGATTTTTAAAAACTGCATCTAATATATATATATATAGATATATATATATATATATATATATATATATATACACATACATACATATACATATGCCAAAATTTATTGGGATACATTAGTAATGAATAAGTACAATATTCTATCACAACTTCCGATAAACTCTATAGCCAGCAAATGTCTTCCAATTATTACAGTGCAAAAGTATATCTTAAAGTGGGAATATGTAAACATATCAGAAACTTGAGACATTATGAGAATTTTACGTAGTGAGTCAAGTTTTTGTTAATATTAATTTTATGATGTGACCAGAAACCAGAGTACCGTCTAAATACAGTAGAGACTATGGGAAGAAAAAATCATGAAGTTAATCATGTGAGGTCTACTTTTGAACATAAGATAATATAAAAATAGTTACAAAATAAAGTTGAGGATAGTAAAATGAAAAACAAATAAGAAAATTAGACCAAGGAACATAAACAATGCTACATAAGTTTAATCTGTTCCATAGTAAGTTAATATCAAATTAATAATTGAAATTATCGAAAGCGTGTCATCAACAAAATCAACCATAATTGCTAGCAATTGTAAAACTTGTAAATCGCAAACTAACTGCTAAACTCATAATTATACAGACAACATTTGCTGATAACTGTTGTTAAATATATAGACATACTTTTTTCTTGCAGGATCCGATAATAAACGCAGATCAAATGTCTAGAAATTCATTCATGGAAATCTGGCAACATGTGCTTCGTAAAACATTTTTACTATTACTAAGCATTTTTGATAATACAAATCAGGATTATATCCATCGCAATAAAAAAACTTGCAAGTACTTACTTGGAAAAATTACTCAGTGCACCTTGCATGGCTATAAATGTAGGAAGATTTTGTTCGGCAAAACTTTCGCATGGCTCTCCCTTATTATTGAATAAAATTTCTTCACCGACACCTGAAAGTAAAGAATATTATAGTAATTCATATATAGAAATAAAAATAATAATTTAAAATAACCTCAAGAGAAAAGAAAATTCATGTCAATACAGTATTAAAATAGAATATGCATCATTAGTCATAGCGTTTCTATGAGATTGGAAATGATATCAAAAAATAAAGTACGTGCCTATGTACATAATAATCATAAATAAAAAAATATTGTGTTTTATATTAAATCAACAGCGTGTTGCACAAAAGCATGGAAAGCACGAGCATTTTAACAATATTTCACATATAAAATCACATCGAACACGAAATAGAATGCTGTCAAATTCTTTGTTTTTGTTTGAATCTGCAAACAATATTATCCCCAATTTATGCTATTTGATTATTTGTCTACCAAAGCACTGAATTTAAATAAAATAGAAATAAACACAAAAACACAAACACGCCGTTGAAACTAATGCGCAGCACGAAGCAACATAATGGATTACTGACCACACAGAACACGTGACTTGAGCACGACCACAGATTAATAGATGCACTCACTCGACTAGACGCAGGTCTGCCAACGGAGGCAAAATGTCAATGGCGCCAGATTCAAGTTCATCTTTTGCGGAGTGAAATGCTAGTACAGAAATCACTCCTAGCCTTATATTGAGCTTGGCTAATATATATGTCGACAACTGTAAATCTGTAAATAGTGTTTATACTAAAATAAAATATTTTTTAACTTCCCGTAGGGTAAGTTATTGTAATCGCCCAAAAATCGAAATTGAAAATTTTTGCATTTCTCGACGTTTTAAAGGTTTCTGAACAATTTGGCATACCTCAGAAAAAATAGATGTGTGTGTGTATGTATGGATACAATTTTTCGCCCACGTTTTCGAGCTCACGGATCAACCGATTTGAATGGTTCAAACACATTCGATTCCTATTGTTAGAGAGATGTGCTGATTAGTTTTTGGCAAAGGCAGGTCCAGCCGTTTCTGAGATACCGAGCTAAATGTTCGAAAAATGTCAGTATTTGAGGGAAATAAACATCCCATTTAAATGATTCAAAAAACTTTCTGCTTGTGTTGACGAAACGATCGTTTTGGGAAAAAACGTCGATTTACGGCACTGATGGCACAAAATCTGTTTCAAACACACACAAACCTACTTTTTCCAAATTTGTTCGCATTCGATTTAGAATGGAAACGTCGAGAAAACATAAAATCGCCGAGAATCGGATTTTTTGATGAAAACAAACTTCTCCTTCGGGAAGTTAATAACCGAGTAATGTTTAGAATGAATTTAGAACAATATCATTTTATTTTATGTTGAGTATTGTGCTGGTTACTATTTAGATCTATACTTGAATAAAACACTTGAAAAAAATGCTTGAATAGAACATGTACTAGGTTATTGGTGCCATATTAAATCAATTACATTGGTGTTCTTGACCAGATTCATTGTTCTTGACTTGATTCATTTCTCGAGAAAAGTGGTAGGCTGAAAGTAGATTCTGTAAGCTTTTTTATTTCAGTGAATAGATCAATCAACGAAACTGTTTCTTCGAGCAATAATATTTGTTTGAACGATCTATATGTTTGGATTAAGGAAACACAAATACAAGAGGAACAAGCTAATCAATTATTAAAAATAATAAATAAACATTTTGATGCAAACTTGCCCGATGATGTGCAGAGTATGGCACAAATGATTGAAAAATATGAAAAACCTCAAATCGCAACTGCTCTTGACTACCATCATCCCTCCTCAACTATTGAGGAGCAATCTGTAGCGAGTAAGTATTAAAATAATATGTAAGTATTAAAGTAATAAATTATTAAAAGTATTGATAAAAGCTGTATATTCAATAGGAAATAATGAGCCAGCCATTCAAAATAGTATACCACCGAACATTGAGGAAAAGCTTGAATCTTTAGCAAGTAAGTATTTTGTTTATCATTATTTTCTTAACACACTTTCGGCGGATAGGATTTCAGACTAACTTACACCCGTAGCCATAATTAAACAAGTATAAATAGATAGCAAACTGGACCGCTTTTCGATTATTTTAATTTTAATTTTCCGCTCCTGCTACAGAGATGCGACGAGTGTACCATGAAAAATTACCCCTAGGTTCAATTCTACATTTATTCAAATCATTAGGTTTAATTCTAAGATATATTTATATATAATATTGTTACAATAAATCTGAAATTTTAATATGTGAATTGATAAAAAATATACTCATAAAAAATATATTTTCATATATAATAAAAACATTTTCAATAATGAAATAAAATTAATATTTAAGCAATAATCAAATATAAATAATAAAATATATCAATAAAACATATTTACATAATTTAAATAAAATACAATTATTAATAAATAGACAAGATTTTCTAACATTTGCAGAAAAATATACGGGTTTTTTTCTGCCTCAGTCGAGTTTTATTGGCCTTGAGACTTTTCTTGTACTTTTCGAGAACTACTTTTTTATGGGGCCCTGTTCATTTTCTTTCATATATTTTCCTGAGAGATATCGTTTCACAGTATTGCACCAGTTATTAACAACAAACAATAAAAATAATTTAGAAAATTGAACATCTCCGACCCTTTTTCTTCCAAAAAAATCTACAATGAATCTTGATTAAAATTTCTGGTACATAAATAATGAAACTGGAATCACTTTCTTTTTGTTTCAAATATGCCTCAAATCCTCTATAGCTTTTCAGCCCAGTTTCTTAACGCATGCGGCTTTTGTTAGTACCCTGCTAGAATTTTTTATCTTTATGAACTGTATTCAACACTTTTTTCACACTGTGGTACGTGACCAGGGCCTTTTCACTTAGAACAAATTCCTCGTTCAGAAGGAATACTTAGGGGTCCATTTGTAGTCGCAGATTTGGCGCTAGTGAGCTGATGAAAAAGTATTTTCAAATATTTATGTTGGGTACTAAGAAACGTCAGAGTTACTTTTGTGTAAGTTTACAGAATGGCGATTCTTGTTCGTTTGTGTTTGTATATTTGTTACTAAAGATTTCATCAGGAATTGCTCTCAAATGCATTACCCTTTGACAATATGAATAGAACAGCTTCAAACTCATATGGAGGACATAATTACTACATTTCTACGTAGTGCATTGACATATTAGTCGGTCATAAGGAAAGAGGTCAGTTCTAGGAAATTGTGTAAGAAATCAAGTATATCCTTCTACAAGAAAGACATAGTACACAAATAAGCTGTACCCTCTGTTTAAAATTGGATTACCACTTCACACGGATCTGAATATACTTGGGAGAAAATGAATTGCTTAAGAATGTCAAATTTTGCACGGGATGATTATTAGTTAATGAGAGTTAAGAATGACAGACGATGTAATGAACTAACACTATAATGCATTATTCACTAAATTTCAGTAAATATTTATATTAATAAGTAGAAAAAAGTGTAGAAGTTATTCCAGTAGATTAGATGTGATATCTATTATATATAAACCGGTGTATTGCATTGTATTTGTTGATTTATATTTCGATTTGATTGTATATTCATTATAATATAATATTATCTAGTATATTTCTGTTATTATTGTATTATTACAAAACATAATAGGATTGTAATACCAATCTTAGTTTCAAATACCCGTGCACTAAAATTCATTAGTTTTCATTTCAAATTTTGCGCCATTAATTTGAATGCCAAAAGCAGCGCCATCACGTCGAGCGGAGGACCCTTTAAGTATTCCTTCTGAACGTAAAAATCGGGCGAGAGAAGCGTCTATATGAACACGGGGTATTCTAATATTGTCTAGGGTACGTTACACTTCGCCATATTGAAAATTATTATTAATTCTTTTGTCTTTCTGAAGTATTCGTTCGTAATCGTTCGTTATCGAGTAGCACCGTACAATAGTCCTGCGGATTTGATGTACGCGTTGGCCAAAAAACGACGTTAGTTTTGAATTTGGGAACAGTAAAACCCTCTATTGCAGGAACGGAACACTAATACGATAAAAAGGTCATTTGTTTTATGTTTGCCCCCATGCCCGTAGCGGGGTTTTTATAAGGGTGCGAATGCGTAAGCATGGCATGGAAGCACAGTCTTTTACATACAATACTTACTGCCTAAACTCATACGCAGTTGAATATTATTACGCAATGATCCATATGTTTAAACAATATAATAAAAAATGTAATTAATTCTTGATGAAATTGGCATAACTCTATTCCGGTTAGTACGAAACAAGCCATCATTGTCACTATCACTATCGAAGTCATGAAGATTTCCAATATTTGATACTTTAGATAAATTGTCAGCATATACTTTACTATCGCAATCATAATCAATGATAAATAATAACAATTGATTTAAATGAATGCAAAAATTTAGAATAAAATGTTGAAACATTTGATGACAAAAGACTTCTAAATAAAATAAATATATAATTAATTTAAATAAATATATATATATTTATATAAATTACCTGTAATCCAAGCACAATTGAAAAACATTGTAGAAAATTCGTCATTCAACAGTAAATTAATGAATTAGTTTTATTACTCGCCGGATACTGTATTTGATAAAATTACCTGTTGGTTACCAGGTACGTAAATTAGACAAAGTAATTCCATTCTCCAATTATGCATAAAATACCTATATCACTTATAATCATTCTATATAAAATCTAGAGTTTTACATTGAAAATTCGATTGTTTGTAATATTGTACGAAATTAATTTTTATGGTACATAAATTAGTGAAAAACCTAATAGTTAATTATATAAATAATATGGTTTTATAAGCTGCGTTAGAATATTTGTAAAAAAGTAATAGCTTATTTTTAACATTGTATTTGAAAATTAAATTATATGAATTATCGAAACGCAATAAACACAAAGATAATAGCAAAATATATAAATGATAATATAGTACTAAAAGAAATAGTATGTTTACCAAAAATGCTGACGTAAAACATATTGTCTTTAATAAAATACCATATATTTAAGTAATGTATACGTATTTACGTATCGAAAATAATTTTAAAGAATAAATTATAATTAACTTCACGTATGGTAAGTTAAAGCAATCACAAAAAATCGAAAATTAAAATTTTTATATATGTTTACGTTTCAGAGGTTTCTGAATATTTTGGCATACCTTAGAAAAAATTGATGTATGTGTGTGTATGTGTGTGCGTGTGTATGTGTGTTTGGATACAAATTTTCGTCGACGATTTCGGAAACACGGATGAAGCGATTTGAATAATTCAAAAATCATTCGATTCATATTGATAAGGATGCGTGCTGATTAGTTTTTGGCTGAGGCAGGTCTAGCCGTTCCGAAGAAATGGGGCAAAAAGAGCCAAAAACGGTAACTCAGTTTTTAAGAGAACGCAGCGTCCGATTTGAATAATTCAAAAAACATTTTACTTGTATTAACAAGATGAAGAACTCATCAAATTTTTATGAAGGCAGATCAAGCGGTTTCGGAGATCTAGTAAAAAAAAGTAAAAAAAATGCCATCTGGCGGTCAAAAATAATCATTAGACATAAGCACATTAAATTATCAGATATTTTATAGAGATTTTAACAATAAGTATAAATTTTGTTTACATTCCTATGGGTTCCGTATCAATGCTTATCCGTTAGACGGCGGCGCGGCGTTTACGCGCTTCGATATTTCGTCTCTATGCAGTTAAAGCAGAACGATTGCATTAAAAATAAGTTCAGAATTTCCAAAATATTTCAAAATACACTTTTTTTCAAAAAAAAAAGTAAATTTTTGTCAAAAAATTATAGTTTCTCAAAAATCAAATTTTTCAGAGTAAATTTCTTTCAAAAATGTTAATATAAAAAAAAAAAAATTGGTACGGGAAGTTCCAGCAATTTGCCTTAAGGCACGATGCCATGCGCTTCACTACTTTTATTGTAGTTTTATAATAAATATAAAACTAGCGTTGCAACCGCTCATAGTAAGAAATTTCGTTCGCTCTTCGCATCTAGCGTGTCCGACCGAGTACCCGAAAATACCCGCACCCGCAGTTGAATGACAATCCTGAAATCGAGTACCAGTACCTGGCCCGCCAAAAGTGTGTTAATAATAGCAGAAATTGTACATAAGCCCACAATTTGCTTAGTCTTCTGCTTTTTTGGTAGGTTGGAGAGAAAAATAGAGTTTTGGTTTTTTGAAAAGTTTTTGTAATATTAAAATATAATAAGTTTTTTTTATAATATTAAAATAGTATTTAGTCGAATTCAGAACTGTAGAACAGTTTGCAGTTTTTTAATTTAGTTAGTATAGTTCAATTTTTATTTAAAATGAGTGATGACGAATTTTTTTATGATTTTAAAAAGTACCATGACGACGATGATTTAGATTTATTAAGGTTTGTGGAAGTTGAAAGAAACTAGTTGGTTTGGTATTTAGCCTTGAGGCAAGTTACATGAACTTCCCGATATGTGTAAAATAATTGACTTAATCAAAAAAAAGTGTAAATAATATACTTCATCAATCCTACTTTAAAAAAACGATAATAATTTTAGTAAAGTTTGACGGATTTTTAAAATTAAACTACTTGCCGTAATGCCGTAATATTACAGTAAGTTCTATAAGACCATGATGTATATCGCCAAAAAAAAGTTCCATGAAAATCGGCTTACATTTTTTTTTCAACAGTTCATTACAAGAAAACGGCTCGGTGGATTTTCACCTAAAATTAATCAGTACCATTCCCAACTAATATCTTTCGAACAGTTTTTGATTTTTTAAAATCGGTTCGGTAGGATGAGCTTAAATATGGACAAAAAGTTTAACACTTTTTTTTAAATTGCAAAGAAACGGCTTGGCAGATCGTCGCACAAAACTGACAAACGATAGTCCTCACCGAAATACATCAAATGGCTTTTAAATTTCTGAAATCGGTTCAGGCGCTTTTGAGAAAACGTCGATCAAAAGTCTAATTTTGACAAATGTCAAAAAAACTATACCAATTTTTGCAAACTTTGACGAATTTTTAAAGCTAAACAAGTTGTCGTAGGGCCGTAATATTTTAGTATGACCTAGAAAACTATGGTATCTACCGTCAAAAAAAAAATCATAAAAATCGTCGAATTTTACCAACCAATATCTATCGAATAGTTTTTGAATTTTCAGAATCGATTTAGAATTGCGGGCTAAAACGTGGGCGAAAAATTTTTCACTTTTCTGCAATTTACAACGAAACGGCCCGGCCGATCGCCGCACAAAACTCAGAGACGATAGTCCTCATCGAGATACATAGAATGGCTTTTAAATGTTTAAAATCGGTGCAGTCATTTTTGAGAAAACGTCGATTTACGGCAAAAAATCTGTTCACATACACACACACACACACACACACACACATACACACACACATACTTTTTCCAAATTTGGTCTCATTCGATTCAGAATGGCTTGAAACGTCGAGAAAACATAAAATTAGCGAATCGGATTTTTTGATGAAAACATAAACTTCTCCTTCGGGAAGTTAATAAAGGTTATCTTGGTAAGTAAAATGCAATCTTTTACTAAAAAATTGTATAATTTTGTAATATTATTTTTAACTATTAATAAAACAATCACTATCATAAATATGTTTAGTGATTATTCAATAATTTATAAGATTAATTTATAAGATTATTCAATGTGGCTATAGACGGTAATCTTATTTTGGCAGTGGTTCCATTGTATGATAGGGCACAGTTTATGGAACACTTTAGAATGAGCAGAAATGTTTGTAAACAAATATCTGACCGATATAAAGCTAGTGCAATCCACAATTTAAATACATGTGTAATATATGGAAAAATAAGTGCTTTACATCAGGTGCGGCATAAATTTGTTGTTGTTCTAAAAGAAAATTATAATTAAATATAACTTTAGGTGCAGATTTTTTTGTGGTTTGCGAGACATGAAAGTGCAGGGTTGTCAGTGATCGTTTTAATATCACTTTAAGTTCTTTGCATAGAATGATTCGAAGAGTTTCTTCTTTTCTAAGTTGTATTAGTTATGCATTTATAAAGTGGCCAAATTGTGAGAAAAAGTTATTGATTGCTGAAAGATTTTCACAAAAGGGATTTCCTAATGTAATCGGAGTAATCGATGGGTGCCACATACGTATAAACAAACCTGCAAAGAATTCATGATCATTTTTAAACCGAAAAGGATACTGTTCCATAAATGTGCGGTAACTTTTTTCATAAACTAAAATTTCTAATCATGTTCTAAATTATTTTTTCAGATGCAAGCTGTTTGTGATGATCAAAACAAAATTATTGATGTTTTTATTGGATCTCCTGATTCAGTGCATGATGCCAGAGTATTTAAGAGATCAAATTTGGGTTTAAATTTAAATAAAAAATGTGGTCGATATATTTTATTACGAAACGCAGCCTACCCACTGAAAACAAATTTAATGACACCATTTCGAAATATTGATTCTCCCATACACCCCAGAAAAATGTCAATAAAAAACATAATAGTGCTCGAAGTACTATTGAACATACATTTGGGTTATTAAAACAAAATTTTAGGCAACTCTATCACTTAAAAATGAAAAACATCTATCTTATTTGCCATTTTATAAGAGTATGCTGTGTTCTACACAATTGGAACATGAAAGAAAATTTTGAATGTTTGCAGAGAAGCGAAAATGTTTCTCGTTTGAACATTGAGTCTTCGGTTGAAGATGAAGTTAATGCTGAAGCAATAAATGCCCAATTGTTTCGGTATCAAATAGCAGCCGCTTTACAATAAATAATTATAAAATATCAAGAATTTTCATTCATCATTTCAATTCATCATTTCATAAAAAGTCGTGATGAATACAGAAGAAATTGTAGATAACATTTTAAAAATATTCAAAATGTTCTTTCATATTAAACATCTAGTATTTCACTAGTTTAATGTGTAATATAATGAAACAATTTGTACTTAATAAATAATAATATATTTAAAAAATCATATCATGGTGTAATAATTAATATATAAATAATTAATTTATACATCTCCATATTTATTTTTTAAAACTGCTAATTTCTCTTTTTCTATTTCTAATATTTCCTTATAAAATTGTCTCTTATCGTCTCTGATTTCCTATATTTAATATATATATATATATATATATATATATCTATATATATATATATAAATCTCGTGTCACGATGTTGGTTCGCGATGGACGCCCAAACTACTGGACCGATTTTAAATTTTAATGGCTCATCGTGTGCATATATATCCAACTTAGGTTATAGGAAATTTTGAAAAGTAAATTTGAAATATAAATATATAATTTTTATAAATTTCTAAAAATTTTGACAGAAAATGACCAGAAAAAAAACAAAACACTAAAATGACAAATGTCAAAATTAAAGGAAATTTGGATATATAATTTTTGAAAAAAAAATTTGACATTTCAAAAAATAAAATTCAAAAACATGTACATATTTAGAAATATCCAACATTTATATCCAAATTTGATGAAATGCTACATACAAAATCACTGATTATAGTTTTAAATTTAATTAAAAATCAATGCTTAAAAATTTAAATAAATGTTGACATGAAAAAAAAAATGTCATCTGTCAAAATTTATGAAAATAATTATATAAATAGATTTATGATTTAGATTTAATTGATTAGCTTACCAAATTATTTCGGAAACCAAAACTTCATTAAAACCTTATAGATTAGAGATCACAATAAAAAAGCGGCACTTGAATTTAAAAATAATCATAACCAAAATTTTGACATGTCACAAAAAAGAATGTTTAACGAGTTACTTCAATAAGACGCAAATAAATTAATTATTACAAGTTATGTTACAGAAAATATTGCCTAACAAATTATAGATACAAAACAATATTGTAAAATAAATATTTTCAAAAAATTTTGACAGAAAATGGCCAAAAAAAACAAACACTAAAATGACAAATGTCATAATTTATGGAAAATTTGAGAAAAAAAGATTTATGATTTTTAGAAAACAAAAATTGACAGTTCAGAAAATATAATTCAAAAACATGTACATATATAGATATATCCAACATTTATATCCAAATTAGATGAAATGCTATTTCAAAATTACAATTTATAGTTTTAAATCTAATTAAAAGTCAATGTTTATAAATTTGAATAAATGTTGACATGAAAATCGTCAAATGTCATTTGTCAAAATTTATGAAAATAATTATATAAATAGATTTACAATTTATATTTATTTGATTAGCTTACCAAATTATTTCGGATACCAAAACTTCATCAAAACCTTATAGATCAGAGATCACAATAAAAAAGCGACATATTGAATTTAAATTAATCATAAACAAAAATTTGACATTTCACAAAAAAAATGTTTAACGACTTCAATAAGAAACAAATAATTAATTATTCCAAGTTATATTGCCGAAGAAATTATAGATACAGCACAATATTGTAAAATAAATATCATAGATTAATTTTCGACCAAAAAGGAAATATTTTGACATTTACATATACTGCATATTGAATATATGAAATTGACATTCACTATTTTTCAATTAAATGAAAATGTAAAAAATCAAATATTTATATAAAAAATTGTATATTCAGATGAAGATACTGATTTGTTAATTCAGACTAAAATCTAATTTATTCATTGATTAAAAATATTTCACTATTTGACATAAATAAAATTAAAATAAACAAAGCACTATGATGCGTTCGAATTAATTATCAAAATGTAAAGAAATTCGTGTATAAAAATGTATACATTATTATTAATATATCATGTATATTATAAGACTTTTGCAATGCGGAAAAATATTTTTGATGGCAAAACAGCGTTTGCCGGGTCAGCTAGTATATATATATATATATATATATATATATATATATATATATATATTAAACATATTCTAATAAAATATAACTTAATTGTATCAATGAATTAGCTTTTTAATATTTCCCTGTTATATATCGTTATGTCGCTTTAATCTAATATTCTACAATGTTTGGACTCCTGTAAATTCATTAAATTTTTAATGTTCTATTTGAGATTAAATAACATTATATTTTAATCATATTAAATTGCGGAGTTTTTGTTTGTGCCGGATACAAACACAAAATAATAGTTTCCAACTCATCGGACTGATTGATGGAACGCATTTTTTGATAATTCGCAACAGTTTGGAATCCGAACTTTTAGATGGAACAGAAAATTCTGCGCATGCGCGGATAGTTTCGGACTGTCAGATTGGCTCGGATGGAACGAACCCAATAAGACAAGCATTCAATTTCTTTTTGTTATAATCTAATTATAATATTATAGTTATAATTTAATTATAATAGAATGTTTTCTTTTTAGTTCATGCCCTTTTGTTGTGGTCGATTTTGGGGCAAAACCCGATAGATCGGAGGTCTCAGCAGATTGGCTTATTGAAGAGAACGGGGAGGTTGTTAAGTGTTGGTGGCCTCCAAAGAGCGCCAAACACTTTATCTTTGTGGTGGGCCACTTTCCACCGAAGAAGACATGGGACGCAATGAAAGTCTCATCCGTGAAATATTTTCGTAAGACGCTTTTTTAGGACATAGGTTGTAGGTTCTATATACTATCTCTTTATGTGATATTTATTTGCTTTGAATATTTATTGGACTAATGTTCTTGCAGCGGACACAGAATAGAATTTAATCTTAAATTCCGGGCAGATGGCAAGGAAGAAGAAGGCCTATAGAACAAAGCACTGTTGATCAAGACACTTAGGCAGAAGGACTCCTGTCTGTAAACGCCTTGATGAAAGATTGACACTCATAGCAAGTAGATGATTCATAGTTATTGTGTATATTCATCGAGATTCATAGTTATTGACATGTAACACATACCCCAAGCTGACATCATGTTCGTTTGGAATAAGTATTTTTATAATAAAATATATTATTTATTTTAATTTTACAATTTCGTGTGTTTTTGTGTTTTTTTTTTTTCAAATTTATTTGTATGCACACTGAAGATGAATCAAATCAAGACCAGAACGTATCTTTTTGCTAATAAAAACATTTTCTTTCAATAAAACTGTTTTACCAGATGGATGCCCAGGAACAATTTTATCATATCATTTCGCCATCTAAAGAAAAACCTCTCGCTATATATTATATATATATATATATATATATATATATATATATATATCAATTTGTTCGAAATTAAAATAAATTAATTATATAATATAATTAATGTATTTTAATTTCGAACAGATTGATAACATGCCGACGACCTCGTTTCGACTTAATGAAACGAAACGTACAAGTTGACAGACAGAATTCTACAATATATGGATAAAGTGGAAGAAAAAGAAGAAAAGAAGAAGAAGAAAAGGTCGCGGAAAAATCTAGAAAAATGAAAGAGGCAGAAAACGGCATTTTCTACTGACTCACTACATTTTGAATATAATCGACAACGGTTTGGACTTGCCAACTTTTAAGAGACGAAACTTCACACCCGCGGACATGCAAAAATCTTTTACCTTTATGGATAAAGGCCATTCAAAATTTTAAAGACTGGTAATATAAAGAGTACTATTTTAGTCCACAATAAACTAGTACAAGTACATAATAATTAGCTGAAAAAGTTTCTTCAGAACGAGTAATATAATCTTTTATCACATCTTCTCGGAATACACTTATTGAATCAAGTTTACACATCATTTTAAATTGAACTATGTTAATTGATTCAAGAGAAATTTTTGCATTTTATCTGCAAATATGTTAGATTATAAGTTTAATAATATTAAACGTAATATACTTAATAAGTTTAATAATATTAATATTTAGGATGTACGGTGATCGCAAGTCAGATATCACGATGGGATATCCATAGACGCGTAATATCAAATAATATAGAAAATATAAATGAGAAGTCAGACCAACTTTGAGCTAAACACAACACGTGGTGAACATTGGTGGTAAGGCTCAGTTTTATATATAGTATTAGGTAGCGCTTCTCATAATGCTTATTTAAAGGCTTTATAATTCTTACTCAGGCTACATTATAGTGGTCGTCGTAACATGAGTAGTAAAAACTGTGTGTTCGCGAGATACATGAAGGTATAATTACAAAAATTAAATAGGATAAAAGTGCATTCTGGTTCATTCGAGTAACTAGTTGATATAGTTTTCACAGGTAATTACAGTGCGTCCATAGAAGTCAGGTTAAGGAGTTGGAGTAACCCTTTCGTAATGGGGATGCAATGATAAGATATAATATTTGGCAGTCGTTGCAATACCCCAAAGAAAGGGGCCATCAACCTTTCAATCGTCACAATATGCTGATGAACTATACATATAGTCTATCATGTAGTCTATCGTCAACCTCGGTACGGTCAACATCTAATTCTTGCTCTCTAGTTTTTATTTATTTTTACCTGAATTTACCGTTAAATCCCGTTATTTTTGTAGTTCTTTATACCTGCGCGAGTGTTTTTTCCAGTACCTTTAGTTTATTAAATTTGTGACTTGTGAATTTATTAAATATTTTAATCGTTTCATCTTTTTATTCTAATTTTTAAATAGATAATTACTCAATTTACTTAGTTCTTTTTCTAGTGTACTTATTTCTTTTAAATATTTCAAAATGGTTGTTGTTACACGGAGCCAAGTGCCAAGTCAGACCTTAGATACAAGTGTCTCAGTTTTGGACGACTTTAATCGATTTAATTCCACTGTTCTTTGCTCAAATTGTTTTCATTATAATCTCTTGTTCACGAAAGAGATATTAAAATTGATAGGCTGACAAAAGAATTGTCTGAGGTTAAGTTAGGGAACCAGAATCTTCAGCTCAGGATTACTGGTGTTAGTTCCGTATTAGGGAATATGAGCTCTTCAGGTTCAGTTTCAAAGAGTCGTCCACATTTTCACGTTCTTTTTCAAAACTCTGTAATGAGTTATCTGGTTTTAATACAAAAACGGAACATAGACCTTGAAACAGCTTAGGGATGAATTTGCAAATTAGAGTCCAAAGCCAAAGCACCTCGAGCAACGCGTTAATCACGATTGTTAGGGTCTATTAAGAACAGTAAAACTTTGTTTCTTTCCGATAGCCATGGCAGAGGGTGGTCAGAATGCTTGAGAGAATTGCTTGGACGAAAATTTGATATATTCAGCATAGTCAAAGCCGGGGGCCGGATTTGCTGGCGTGGTTGGGGGATATCGAGAGTCTGGTATCTGACTTTGGTCCGCGTGACCATGTTGTTGTTCTGGCTGGAACGAATGACGATTCGTTCGATTACGCTATTCGTAGTGCTTTGGAAAAGGCTCGTCGTTCATGTCAAAAGACAAACTTTGTTTGATGACAATTCCTTACAGATACGACGACGTGTGTTGCCAAACGGGCTGATTTCCGATGCCAATTGCTGGATCAACCGAGACTACGGTCAAGGAAAGTTCAGTAATCTTCGGATTCTTGATGTCAACAGGCATGTTGGTTTGTCCGATTACACCAGGCATGGCTTACATTTTCTTTTCAACGGGAAAAGAAAATTATGTAGGGTTTTAGCAAACGAGTTGTTGAGTGTCAAGGCTGTGGCGGAAATGAAACCTTCGGTTTCTAATTCCTTTCGTACCTAAAGCTGATAACAAATTTGCAATTATTTTTCAAAATATACAAAAACTATCCAATAAACTGAATCAATTAGAAGCAGTTATAGATAAATATAACCCCAAATATTATGTTTTGCTGAACACTGGTTATAATTTATCTGCTCATTTCTGTCGAACTCAATATGGCCACGGAGGTGTGTGCATTTTTGTAAGTGATTTCATTCATTCTAAACCCGTTTATACTAATACTCTTCAAGTAGAAAAACTTTTCGAATATGCGCTGTTGAAATCAATCTCTCTAATGACGTCGTGTGTCTTATATGCGTTTATCGATCACCTGACCAGAATGTTGATATGTTCATCTCGCTGATGTACGAATTGATTCATAACCTTTTTGATAAATATTCCAAAATCATTGTGTGCGGCGATTTTAATATACACTTTGATAAGCAATCGAACCATCCATTGAATTCAATTTGAATATGCAGTCTTTTGGTTTAACTCGTACTATACATGAACCTACTCGTTTTTCACATCAATCTTCTTCTTGCATTGATAATTTCTTCACCAATTTAAAAGACTTTGATTCGCGTGTTATAAATACCACTCTTTCAGACCATCGAGGCATAATATTAAATTTTTGTAATTTTTCAACGTCTTAATCTACCTTTATCTTACACAAATGCTATTTTGATGAATCAAATAATTGATTTTCAAATGTCTTTTAGAAAAGGAATCATGGACCTTACTTAACAAGTCCAAAGACTCAAATTCAATGTTCGACAACTTTATTTCCACATTTTTATTCATCAACTTCAATCAAGCCTTTCCTCTCTTCAAGAAAACCGTTTGCCCAAAAAATAATACTTCAACTCCTTGGCTAACTAAAGGGTTGAGAGAATTTCACTTAAAAGATTAGCATTTCTTGAGAGATTATCGGTACATAATAATAACATGGCTTTTATAATTTATTTTTTGAAATACAGGGCAACTTTAAATTATCTAATCAATTTAGCGAAGATCAAATTCAACGAAAACTTGATTTTTAATTCAGCAAATAAACAGAAAACAATTTGGTCCTTAATTAATTCGGAATTCAACACGGAAACTAAATCTGCACAGATTGATTGTCTTACAATTAACGGCGACAAGATTATTGATAAGGTAGTCATATCTAATAAATTTAATAACTTTTTTGTCACCGAAGCGTCTAAATTAACAAGCTCAATCAACTTGACCACCATTAGTTCGACTAAATCTCTATCCGCGCGTAATAACTCTACATTCGTTCTTTATCCTGTAAATTTAGAAGAGCTGAAGCAAACCTTTCTATCGATAAAAATTACTAGTTCAGCGGGTCCAGATCAGATACCTAGTCTTATTCTTAAAGAATTCTATCCCTTTTTCATAGATAAATTTATGTTATGTTTAAATAAATGCTTCGACGAAGGAATATTTCCATCCCACCTCAAGCATTCAAAAATTTTTCCACTTCATAAGAAAAATAATAAAGACGATATAAATAATTACCGTCCCATTTCCCTTTGAACTCTTTCGATAAAATAATTGAAAAAATCTTGCATACTAGATTAACGTCTTTTCTCAATAAATATAATATTTTGTTCAAGAATCAGCATGGTTTCCGAAAGAACCATTCTACTTCCCACTCGATTTATAATTTAGTTCATAACATTATTGACTCCTTCGAAGAAGCCACATATTGCACTGCGATATTTTGCGATCTGTCCAAAGCTTTTGATAGTATTTCTCATCAAAGACTTCTTGACAAATTAGAAAATTGTGGTATTCGCGGACGTCCGCTCAAACTATTTGAATCTTACCTGTCTAATCGAACTCAAAGCGTCTACTTAAATAATGATCACGAGCAAATAATTTCGGATAAATTGACAAGTACATTGGGTGTGCCCCAAGATCAATTTTAGGGCCTCTCTTATATCTCATATATATTAATGATTTACCCTATTGCACAAATCTTTGTGATTTTATTCTTTTTGCGGATAATACCAGCGTTATCATCAAGGCCAAATCTCTTAATGAATTACAATATAAATTAAGCGTGGTTATGTCAGATATAACGAAATGGTTTTGTGAAAATAACCTAGTCCTCAATAATGATAAGACCCAAATCATATCTTTTTGTACAAAAAATCGTTTATCCAATAATATTACTTCTTTAACCACCAATAATTCAGCATATAATTTTTCGCAAGTATCAAAGTTTCTTGGAATTCATATTAATAATAATTTAAAGTGGTCTGACCATATCTCTATCTCACTATCACCAACTCTATCTAGAACATGTTTCATGTTGCGCACCCTAAAACCCAAACTTGGTTTAAATTGCTTACTTTCAGTTTATTATAGCAACTTTTATTCTCACGTTTCATACGGCATCCAATTCTGGGGTTTTTCATCCGAACTAGTTAAATATTTAAGCTTCAGAAAAAGAGCTATTCGAATAATTTTTTCCTTGCCCAAGTAAAGCCTCCTGCAGACCCATATTTCAAAATACAATATTCTAACTGTCCCATGCATTTTTCTGCTGGTAGCATTATCTTTCATCAAAAACAATTCGAAACTTTTTGATATGGCTTCGTCCTCCTCAAACTACAACACTAGGCACAAACTTATTAAGGCGCGCACATATAAAATAGCCAGCTCTTTCAAATTTTTACGGTTTTAAATGAGTACAACTTTCAACCTTGTGCAAGAATTTTGTGCTTGGCTGGTGGTCAAATAGACTTTAATATGATGAACTTGATGATGAACATTGTATTTAATGTTCTAATGCTTTTTTTCAGCTCTTTTTTTTCAGAAGCGTAATTCGTGCAGCTACTATGATTATTATAAAATTACTATCTTTTTAATATTAACTATGAATAAGCTTGACAAGAGCCTGATATAATATCTTTTATTATTGATTACGGCCTGCTTATGAATAAAAAATAATAAATAATAAAATAAAATAAAATATATATTTCAAAATGTGCATAAACGAGCTAATAATGCAGTAAATAAAGTAGTTAGTATTGGTATTTTGCCTTGAGGCAAGTTACATGAACTTCCCGAAATGTGTAAAAAATCGACTTAATCAATAAAAAATAAATTAATTTATGAGTGATTAAAAGTATTCCGAGTGGAATTAATTACACATCATTGAAAACGAACGAACCCGGTCGGAGTATTTTCTAAAAGCAATTTTCAAAATCAATAATTTTAATTAATCAATAATTATCATTGAACCAGTTTCCGTAGGACTTTAATGATTTACTATGTTCAAGACCAAGTACACTATCGTTATACCAACTAAATCATCTAATTTTATTTTTAAACAACGTCAAGAAAACTACTCATTTTCTCAAACTTTGATGAATTTTTAAAATTCAACTACTTATCGTAAGGCCGTAATAATTCAGTAAGTTCTGTAAGACCATTATATATACCGCCAAAAAAAGTTCCATAAAAATCGGCCTAATTTTTTTTAACGGTTAATTACAAGACAACGGCACGGTAGATTTTCACCTATAACTAATCAGTATCATTCCCAACTAATATCTTTCGAACAGTATTTGATTTTTTAAAATCGGTTCGGAACTATGAGCTTAAATGTGGACGAAAGGTTTAACGCTTTTTTCGAAATTACAAAGAAACGGCTCGGCCGATCGTCGCACAAAACTGAGAAACGATAATCCTCATCGAGATACATCGAATGCTTTTTAAATATGTGAATCGGTTCAGGCGTTTTTGAGCAAACGTCGATGAAAGTTTTAATTTTGACAAATGCCAAAAAGACCATATA
>NW_020537522.1:0-18294 GCF_003426905.1 Ctenocephalides felis
CATAATGTTGGATAATTTCGATAATAGTATACTGGAAACTATGTTCGCGTTCCCCTTAGAACAGCCTGACGTCTCCCCGAGGGGGCGCGTCCCACCGGTTGGAAACCGCTGAATTATACTGCGGCACACCTACTCATCCGTGGAAAAGTTTAGAGTTTATCATATGTCTGTATGGTACCTAGTAGGTTCTCAAATATCTATCATTTTATCATTTCTACATATTTCTGCAAAAATTTGCTCTTTGTGTGCACATAAAGAATTTTTATAACAATGGGATGATCCAGTGAATTAGTGATTATGCAAGAATTTATCGATAATTTGACGCATGTAGTTTTATCGATGCTAACTAGTTTTGTTGCCAATACCTAGGGATACTTTTGAAAATATTCCAGCGGATAGAGCAAATAAATTCAAGCTTATTATGAGCTTTTAATCGAAATTCAATGCCTTATCTTTTGGTAAACGATAGGTAAGACTGTTTCTTTGAAATTTACCAATCAACACGATTATAGAGTGATGTCCTTCCAACGATTTTGAAATTCTTAAATCGCTTCAAGATTTTTTGCGAAAGCGTATATGGCAATCTTGCACTTTTAACTCATTGGCTCGACCCCATCGTCTAGCGCAAATAATTAGCGTAAAAACTTATCAGTTTTATCAAATGGCTTTTAAATTTTTGCAATCGGTGCAGTGGTTGTCGTTGAAATATAGATAAATTTTGGCAATCATAAACACACACACAAATACTTTTCATAATTTTGGTGTCAAATGATTCAGGAAATCTTCAGGAAATTGATCAATGAAAATATAAAAATTATATGTACCAAAAAATTTTTGATTACCTTAACTGAGGATCCCAAAAGTATTATAATCCTGGAGCAAAATTTAAAATTCATTACTTTTCGTTCGACAATTACATTTGTTTTCAGTTTTCAATAACCTGATCGACTCCTAGTGATTGTCCGTTTCCCATAATTGGCATTAATGATATGTGTTAACTACAGAATCTAGATATCTAGATTCAATGTAGTCGGCGCAGTGCCAAGCTCGCTCCGTCATAGAGAGTTAGCCGGCCGATTTGTTCCACCTATCATCCACACGGCTGCTTCTCAATATCCAATCTTGCGCGCCGCTTTAATCCTTACAAATTACATCAAACGCGCTCTCAGCTTTGATTTAGCGCAGATGATGTAACGTAATTTATATAGCAACTCCTGTTGATGAATATGGATATAAAAAGGGTACGCCAAACATTAATTAACTTAACAACAGAAATATTTAACGAAAACCATGGCCTGCGATAATACAACTCGTAAGCACATAGTAGGTGTATAGGCATTAAAATCAATAATTGTGATACAACATATTCTTTAATAATTATATATATATATATATATATTATATATATATATATGTAGGAAACACTGGCACATTTATTAAGAGCCACCACCAGCTCGATAATTAACCGCGACTTAAATAACAAGATGCTAATTTCACATGTCAAACACACCATATTTTACGTAGAATTTTCCATTAAATTGATGCGTATGTATAAATTACATTATATACAAACACTATGTATTTAGACTCCCACAAGTATATTATTTGTGCCTTATCAATTCTTGATATAAGGTAGACCGGGGCTCAAAGGTCCAATTGAGTATCAGCAATTATACTGTCTAAACCAAATGAATAATATCACAACACATAACGTCAAATAAACCAACTATCGAACTATGCTTAGTGACATGCCAGTTAATTCCTAATTATAAAATATGTTTTTTTATTATTTTTCTAAATTTGGCTGTCCTTTTAAAGAGGCGGCCAGGGAACATACTATTTCATAGTATCAGTTTTATTTTTGAGGGAATAATGCAACATAATAGCTATATTATTATTCAACCATTGTGAAATACTAATTTCATGGGCAAATATTCCACAAAGATCATACTATATGTATATAACTTCGTTTGGGCCTTTCGTCAGAACTATCAATCAACAGAGTGGAATAATTATTTATTAATTTATCTTTTGTAAAATTGCTATTTTTACTTATATTACTTTTATATTTATTATTTCCTTATTGTTTATATCTTTGCCAGTGTTGAGGTTTAGTTGGTTTTTTTTTACCCCATCCGTGTGAGGTTTTTTCTGAACTACAAGTAACAGTTCATCTTATAAATAACTAGTGGTGTGTATGGCATCGTGCTTTAAGGCAAATTGCTGGAACTTCCCGTACCGTACCGTAACGAAATGTTCGAGGAATATTAATATGTTTTCAAATAGATTATTATAAATAAAATTATTATAAATAAATACTGTAACATTGTCTACTATTTATAAAAATTATATAACTGCATTACAAAGTTGAAATTATTTGTTTGAAGTATATAAGAATTGAGTCAGAATTAAAATTAAAATCTGAATTATATTCTACATATAAAAAATTGTAAAAAAAATTGAAACAATTTTTTTTCCAAAAACAATTATTTTGTTGAAACAAGCAGAAAGTTCTTTGAATCATTTAAATCGGGCGCCTAGTTCTTTCAGAAACTACAATTTTTGCGCATTTAGCTCTGCATTTTCGAAATGGCTGGACCTGCCTTTGCCGAAAACTAATCAGCTCATCTCCCTATCAATCGAATGTTTTTTGAACCATTCAAATCGGTTGCTCTGTGCGCTCGAAAACGTGGACGAAAAAATTCGGACATACAAAACACACACACACACATCCATTTTTTCTGAGGTATGCCAAAATGTTCAGAAACCTTCAAAACGTCGAGAAATGCAAAAATCTTCATTTTCGATTTTCGGCCCATTACTATTACTACTCTACGGAAAGTTAAATAAATAACATATACTTAAAAATTATGTTCAGGTATCAAACTAAATAAAAAATTATAAAAACTACCAACGAAAAATAATACTCCTGTTATGAAAATTAATACAAGGCTACGTCGTAAAAATAAAGTTGATTGCAGATAATACATTTTTCGCCTTCTACTTTTAAATAGTCTCAGTAAAAATTCCTGATTTTACTTGTTTTTGAAATAATCGAAGTGGACATTTTTACCCGCGGAAATTAAGTCCCGCGTCTCACTCCTCAATATATTTATTATAAAATGTCATATCGTAAAATCATTTGATTTCCGATGAGATGCTGCCGAACTGTGTTAAAATTTGTATTGATCGCAAATTATTTTACCAACGATGAGCTTGATTTATTTTGATCATCAGAGAAATAAATAAATAAATTTATCAAGCTAACATATTATATATTAGAAGATGTGTTGAGATAATACAATTTATATTTGAAGGTAATAAGTATGTCAATTATATTCACTTTAAAGGTGAAATAGTTGAATTTTGCATGCCAGCACATTTTCTAAACTATTTTACAATATTATGTGGAGTATTCGCTTAACCAAAACTGACACAGCGAGAAATACTTAAGATGGCTGAGCCCGTGAACAAATAAATTCTGACGTTAAACAAATAACGGGACATTACGTTGCAGTTTTTATCCCTGGCGGTTTTAACTTTTCAGTCGGACGTCTGTCTTTGCATTTGACTACAAAACAAAGCAGCAGACGGCACCAGACGTGCGCCAGCAGCCGTAGTTATATTACATCACGCAGAATGTAGCTACAGCTTAATGACCGCAAACAAGCGCCGCTCCAAAGTAAAGCAATTAGTTCGTTCAGGCGGCGACTTCCACAGATGGAGCATTACAGCTACGGATTGCTGATGTATAAGATAACTTAGCCAGATTATGTAACTGTTTTTTTTCCCTTCTGTATATATTATCTCCTTTTATATTTTATATCTTAAATATGCAGAATTATGTGTAGCTAATGTAATTGTATAATGATCCGAATGACAAAAAATTCAATGTAGAGCATCAGAAATAATAGTATATTAAATCGTTATTGTCGGTTATATGTACTCAATATACATTAGGATGGTCCTTAATATGGACATTTTTCGAATTTACTTGCTCCCAAGGGCTCAAATGGTTCCAAATTGATAAAAAACAATTCTCTGAAAATTTTAGTTTTTAATATTAGCTTTTAGATAGTGCGCAAATCAATCAAACTTCGTATGGAAATAGCATGGAAAAAATGTTGAAAATTAAAAAAGAATTTTTTTAGGTATAACTTAGCGTCAAATGAATTAAATATAAAAATTCGTGTTATTTTTCATTGAAAAGTCGACGCTCTGCAAAATTTTTGAAAATTTTTTCATGCTATTTCCGTACAAAACTTTGATTGAATTGCGCTCTATCTAAAAGACAATATTAAGAGCTAAAACTTTCAGAGAATTATTTTTTGTCAATTTGAAACCATTTGAGCTCTTGGGAGCAAGAAAATTCGAAATTGTCCATTATAAGGACCGCCCTAATATACATATAATTGTGAAATGTTAATTTCTGAACTCAATGAATTTTATGTCATCATATGTTTTTGTATACTACGGTTTTACTAATTTTGACTATTTATATGAATTAAAAAAAAAAACAATTTGTATACAAATGTAATGAATAAGACAGGCAGGAATAGCTCAGTCAGTAGCATATCCAACTCACACACCAGGAATACTCGAGATTTAATATTTTAATTAAAAAAATTCTATCATAGAATTAATATCATATAAATATAAATAGTTCGATTCCTTGTGCTGACATGAGAATTGCCATTTAATTTGAATTAGAATAAGATTAGACTAGTGGGGCGCATGGCATCGTGCCTTAAGGCAATTTGCTGGAACTTCCCGTACCAAAAATTATTATTTTTTTTAAAAACGTTTAACATTTTTGAAAAAATTTTACTTCGAAAAAATTAGATTTTTGAGAAAATACAAATTTACAGGTAAAATGCAAGTTTGTTTTTTGAATTATTAAAATCGGACGCTTCGTTCTCTTACAACCTGAGTTACCATTTTTGGCACTTTTTGCCCCGTATATTTGGAACGGCTAGACCTGCCTTCGTCAAAAACTAATCAGCACGTCTCCTTATCAATACGAATCGAATGTTTTTTGAATTATTCAAATCGGTTGATCGGTGTTCCCGAAATCGTTGTCGAACACATACACATACACACAGCACATACATCTATTTATTCTAAGGTATGCCAAAATATTCAGAAACCTTTGAAACGTAAAGATAAATAAAAATTTTCATTTTCGATTTTTTTGCGATTACTATAACTTGCCCTACGGGAAGTTAAAAAAAAAGAAAATTAAGCTTTGCAATGGAGAATATAAGATTTAGGAGAAAAATATAGAATGAAGAATTCTGAATGTAACTAAGTAAGTACAGAATATGCATAATAAACAATAATATATTATAGAATTCAAAAATGAAATTGTCCCTATCCGGCAATGCTCCACCAATAGAAAATTCATCACTATTACATAAATTGTAATAATAAAAAAAATTCAAATAAAGATGGGACAACTCTCTGGGTTACCATCTACAAATAACGTAAAAAGTAAAGACGTTAGTAAGTAATTTATTACAACAGATCACAGAAATTATTCAAATAAAATTAAAAAAACATATTCGTCATAATATAACCATTGGAATAGTTTTGATTTTCATGGTGCTTAGAACAAATTAATCATACAAATACAGTGACAAGTTATATAGGTGGAAAAATATAAGAACGTTGGATAATCTAAAGCAGAAAATGAAATCATGCTTGACTACTCTTAGCCAGTTGGATGATGATATTAAAAGTGAATCTTACATTAAGAAGTAAGAATTCGAAATGACTTGATGGGATATAAAATATGTAATTAACGTTACTATGAAGAAGCTATAGTAGTGTAGGTATATAAAGTATATTCTATAGCGATGCTAAAATAGGAACAGCTATATGTACAATTATACGCGTAAATTCTAGACTTTTAGTAGCAATTGTCTTGAACACCTTTTTTTGTACATATACGCCACATTCATACTCGTACATATCAAAATTAGTATTTGGTATGATCAATTTTGTCCACTACTTTTAGCCAGCGTGTCTTTCTTTTGCTCTAAACTAGTTTTTACAAGACGTTTATTTTATGCTTGAAAATTTCAAATTTATCATGCATATGAGTTTGAGGTTGCCCATCAATCTTTTTATTCGCCCGCCACGTGCAGGTTCTGATACCCTGCCTGATGCACCGTGAGCATTAATGATGCCACGGTGCATACTGAATGCTTTTCGGGCTTTGGCGGCAACAGATGAATGAGTTAGCGGCACATGCACAAATATTATCTAATATTATCATCTATACATATAAGCCACTGTTAATAGGTTATGGTATATTGGTAATTATTAACACATCATATTTCATACATACTACATGTGCTACTTTATATATAGTTACTTGACACAAAATTCAAAATTGATTAGTGTTTTTCAGTTTAGTCGTTATTAAGCATACTTGTCGAACCAAAACCAATATATTTTAATACAAGGCAAAAACATTAGAGTGTTAATTATTTTTTTTATTTATTTAATTTTATTTTACAATCTGTTTTTTTTACAAACAATGAGCAGAGACTGTTAACAATATGCTATATATTGACAATATCATAGTATATTTGACGATATTATTTAGAAAGTAGTAGCAACACCCAACGGCGTATCTACAATAAATATATAATAGTGCGGCTCCGCAGCAAAATAAAGATATATAATATAGCACACAAAGATATAATAGGTTTTATTTATATTATCAAGAATGAGAAATCACTTATTTAAACTAATGTTGAGACTTACGGGCCAATTCTGCAATAAAATAAACCTGGTGTTTTCAAATAAAATGGTACTAAAAACTGTCAAAATGCCAAGTTTTTGGGCGCTTATGCGTTTTCTAGGTTAGGCTTTATATCTAAATTGTCTGACTGAACAGCAATTACAAAGCATTTTTACAGTTTTTAGTACGATTTTATATAACAAATGCTGCATAACATAACCTTGCCATAACATGATTTATTTTGCGGCAGAATTGCCCATCGGTTAATAAAAATATTAATTTTAATATTTTGGTCTTGGCATATAATGTACAATTTTATTTTTTTTAAATATTTCAATTACCCATTATGTTTACAGTACAGGTTTGGTTTCAAGAAAAATGTCTTGCAGTGTATAGAAATGAAAACAGCGAACAGATATAAGAAAGATCATCTTGTTATGACTAATGTAAATGCGAATATCAAGATTCAATTATATGCTAAAACAATCTGTCAAAAATAATTGAAAATATTACGGTTTTTCATTTTCAATTTGTAAAAGTACTAATATCTATGAAATCACAAAAATAAGCATCTTAAAAAACTCAATTTGCATTTTCAATATTGCTGTGTCATCTGTAGAATATAAATTAGGATCTATTCTTCATATTGTATCAATGAATACATACTAGCAATTTTTGGATAAATATTTATCGACTTCTCTTATTGTTCTTTGGTGCATGGTCCTTTTATAGATAATTTAATAAATTAAACTATTTAACCCTAGAGATGGTATTAGATTTCAGCTCATCTAAGTTTGATATTGGAATTACTATCGACTTGTATATAGTCTTTTTGTAATATAAAACATATTTTATAGAGTTCTTAACCTATGTGTTGTATGAAGTATAAATAATGAAACAATATTGATGTAAATCAATTCTATTTAGATCGATCATTGCAACCAAAAGAAAACATTGCTTACTGGCAACTTTTGAGCATAAAATAATTTCATTAACGCAAAAACGACAAGATTCATAATAAAACATAATAAAATTTATTTATAAATCTTTTTGTGGAGTTTCAAATAATTTGTTATACAACTTTATTTGTAGAGTTCATATTGTCACGATTGTGAAACAATTACCTGTTGCTATGCTCATAAACCTTAATGCGTGCATTAGAAAGGCTAGTCGTTATAATAAAACATATATTATAATTAAAGTACAATATATCTTTATGATTTTTATAACCATGATAATCATGATTAATTACATTTATATCATGAACAGCAGCCAAGTTATTCGCCATGTACTTTATGTATCATATACATTCGTTTCAAACAACTCCGAGAAAAAAGTTCCGGCAAAGAAGAGGAAAATTTTTGTTAACCGTGCGAACTTGAAGGTGTTACGCTAGTTGTAGGGATGATCTTCAAGATAACGTCACATGAGTACATATTGAATATAAATTGAAATATAATACATGGAATCAGAACATAAAATAATTTAAAAACACATGAGATGTGTTACATCGAGCATGGTAGATAGTATAAAACTTTTGTGATTAAACGATTCAACTTCACTGCCACAGAATTATTTTTTATAACAAAATGACCACTGTTGATCTGTTACTTTGCAAAACTAACGACTATATTAATATCTAGGCCTTGTTTTACGTTGATCTGTAGGTCAGAGGTTCCGGGTTCGAGCAGTCTAATGTCAAGCAGTAGTGACATCGGTTTTTAGTTGGAAATATAGATAGCAATATGTTTAGTAGTAAAAATAGCCTTCATTCGGCATCGCTACGTCAATAAATATTCGTCCTATTATAGAAATATAATCATACAGAGATTTGTTCACAGTTTTTCTTTGTTCTTGTTTCTTTTTTACATAATAGTACGTTGCCATTAATCTTTACATATCCCACTATACTATTCTATAAGTACCTTAACCAGACCCATAACATTTATAAATAGTACTTGACAAAGATACAAAGATAATGAAATTTGTACAATTCTAATAATATTCCTTGAATAAAGTTAGTTTGCTGAACATGCAAGCAAAGATCTATTTTTAGTGTATATAAAGATCTATATCCAAATTTGGATCAACCTCTTTATCATAAATATTACAGTTCTTATTGCCTAAGAAGGCCGCATTTTATTACTGTATTTGACGCGTAAATAGCTTTGTTTATGTTTACAGCAATTCTCGATATGAATCGCTGAATCGAAGAAACTATAAAAGCAGCAAAATAAACACGGATTTATGTCAAAGCAATAAAATAGCTGAAATCTTAATAAAGACTTTTGTATATAGAGTTCGCAAATCTTTTCTTTCTTAAATATTCTGATATCAATATATAATAAATGCATTTTGGTATTTATTGTAAATGAATTAAATAGAAATACCTTGATTTTTTAAGTAATATAAATGATAATTTTTTGTTTATGTTTGGAAACACATATTAGATTATGATTTTTAATTTTGTTGATTTACTTAATAATAAAAATGTATTGCATTGATTAAATAGTGTGGCTATTATTCCGTAAAACCTCTCAAAATCTAAAAATTAACTAGTGCATCGTTATGCTCCATGGCTAACTCTTTTCACCCCGCCTATGGGGTAAAAAGGATCAGGTGATGTATTAGTAGTACAATGATGTATTAGCTGGTAATTTCACTGAACCCAGTTAGATAGTTGTTTGTTTGATGTGTTATTTATTTTGATTTAATTAGTTCGGTTTTTACAGTAAATTTGCGAAAAGTCAATTTGGACCTTTGTTTTTCACCCTACTCTATATGCATTTTTGTTCCGAGCACTGAGAATCGTCTTAACGGGGTTTTATTTTATGTGTCTGAGTGCATGTGGTGTCATGGATGTCCTGACATGAATTATATGTATATCCAATAGGGTGATCCTTAATATGGACATGTTCCAATTTCCTTGCTCCCAAAGGTTCAAATCGTTCCAAATTGATAAAAAACAATTTTCTGAAAGTTTTGGCTCTTAATATTGTCTTTTAGATAGAGCGCAATTCAATCAAAGTTTTGTACGGAAAGAGCACGAAAACATTTACAAAAAATTTTCAGAGCGTCGAATTTTCAATAAAAAATGACACAAATTTTTAATTTCAATTTATTTGTCGCTAAGTTATACCAAAAAAATTTCAATTTTTTTTCCATGCAATTTTCATACGAAGTTTGATTGAATTGCGCACTATCTAAATGTTAATAATAAGAGCTAAACCTTTCAAAGAATTGTTTTTCATCAATTTGGAATCATTTGAGCCCTTGGGAGGAAGGAAATTCAAAAATGTCCATATTAAGGACTACCCTAATATCCAACTTACCTAACTTTATTTTTATTTAATATTTGACAAATGAGTGAAAGTTATTATATATAATGGGCTCATGTAAAATACTTTTTTAACTTGCGCACGAAGTTTGAATTTTTTTTTTTTTTCAGTTTTCAAACTAAAGTTCCTGTAAAATTACACATACAATGCGTGATATGTTACAGTTTTATAACTCACGTCTAATAAATATAATCGATTCGCTTACCCAAATAATATATTGTTGCGCGTAAGAAAATCCATAGTTTTTAGAGAGCGTCGGAGCAATATTGAATATTCTTGTAGCATAGTCTGTGTCAAGGAAAGCTCGGTAGGCTTATAATTGGATAAAATGCTACGCGTCCCTGGCTTTGTTTCGTCCTAAAGGAAGCAACTAAACGAACTATACCCAGAAAGGGTCTAACACGCTATTGTACATAAACGGTTCCCATTTATGGTAGAGGTAACATATAGCGAAATCCAGTTGCTCCAAGGGGGTATTAGTAGTATGCCGACGAAATCTGTTTTATTGGTTTGCTAGATTAGACCTCGCATATCAAAGTTTTACATGTACCGAAAGTTTATTACAGTTCGGTACTTGAGTTTAGCAAAGTTACTTTTTTTTAGTTTACATGTATTATCAAATTATATTTCATCAGGCATTAGTTAGGAAGAGAAGTTGCTAGAGTACTTGGAAAATTTTACACAAACTTTATGGACACTTGGATATTCGATAAATAATAAATTTTGGAATGCCTTTTACAATACTATAAACCAGAATAAATAATTTTGTGTCAACGCTTCGTGCGCAAGTTATTCATTGGCATCAAATTCTTATTCTATTGATGTTTAACTGATTGAAATAGCGCATTGTAAATCAGATATTTCAGTTAGAACAGTAAGGCAATTTTGCACAATATATGGTATTGAATTACTTAAAGGAAAATTATCAAATTTTATCAGAGATTAATTTAAAAATATCGCAGATAAAATTAAAATAAGAAACTTATTTAATCTAGTTATTTGACTAATTTAATTTGGTAATTATTGAGTCTTGATATGAACAAGCCGCCCACTTATAAGATTTGTGATTATTGATATTTATAGAGTTTTCATAAAAATTAATTCAGTTGTTATTTATCGATTTGCATTATTTCTGTGAAAGTTCAGAGTTTACATCATTTTATTAGCCATGGAATAATTTCAGAATATGTTCAAAATTAATATTATCACTCTTTTAATATTTTATTGATTTACATTAATTTAGCTATAGATGATTATTATTTTCATACTATTATATTTTGTACAATGGTTTATATTTTGCCTATTACGAATTTTCAATACAACGGCTATAAGTCATGCTTACATTTTTTTGTTTTTTAACTTTCCGTAGGGTAAGTTATTGTAATCGTCCAAAAATCTAGTTTTGAAGGTTTCTGAACATTTTGGCATACCTTAGAAAAAATGGATGTATGTGTGTATATATGTATGGATACAATTTTTCGACCACGTTTTCAGGCGCACTGTTCAACCGATTTGAATGGTTCAAAGAATATTTGATTCTTATCGATAGGCAGATGTGCTGATTATTTTTTGGCAAAAGTTGGTCGAGCCATTTTGGAGTTACAGAGCAAAGAGTGCAGAAAATAGAAAACAAGTTTTTGAGAAAACGAAGTATCTGATTTCAATGATCCGAAAAAGATTCAATTCGTAATGATGTGGAGAACTGGTGATTAGCTTTTGGCAAAGTTTGGTCCAGCCATTTCGGAAACACGGAGCTAAATGTGTAAAGAATAGCAGTTTTTAAGAGAAATAAGCATCTGATTGGAATGATTCAAAAAACTGTTGCTTGTGTTGACAGAACTATAGTTTTTGGTAAAAGATTTTTTTTGTTTTTTTTTTTATTTAAAAAAAAATTTAATATCGAAAATAATTCATATTATCAAAATTTAAATTTGGCACGGAAAGTTCCAGCAATTTGCATCAAGATACGATGCCATATATCACTAGTTATTTTTATTGAATGCAATTTTTTGTCAACATTTAAACATAAAGAATGTATAATAATAACGATACCGAAAAATTAACAAAATAAATTAAATAATTAATATTTTTATTAATTTATTTCAAACGCTTTAAATATTATATGACCGTTTTCGATTCTATTAATATCTCTTGTCTCCATCTGCTTACTCGGTATTGCATAATCAATTTACCACCACAATTAAAAGTTACCAAATACACGTTAAATTGTTCGTTAAATTATTTGTACAAGAGGCTCTATTCATAATTTCTTGTCTTGCGAGCGAAATTTCCACAAGATATTAATATCCAAGCACTTAAAATAAATTTATACGTATATGTTTAGCTTTAATTAGAATAAATTAATTCATTAGAAAACAAGATTCAGCAATAACAGTCCCTTAAATGCTATTAACCGTATCCTACACATGTTAAGGAATTTCATTTAGCATTCGTGGGCCAAGGTTAACCGTGCAAATGCTATTTACTTATTGTTTGAATGTGCCAACCGTTGTAGACAGGTGAGAAAGAGGTGATATAATATATATATATATATATATATATATATATATTTATATTTATATGTATGTATGTATGTTTGCACGTATATTATAGTGAGTGCGTGGGTTTGTATGTATATTTTAATACAGGGTACTTCGCCCGAAGGTAGATCCGTGAGCTGAGATAATCTACAACTGAATTCGTGGAAATTTAATGAGTAAGATTTTCCATAGTTTTTGTATATTACTGCGCCCAGTAGAATGTATTGCCTTGTAAGCGTTGCTTCCGATCTTCGGATATTTCCCACCGCTCTTCGATCATTTAAAACGGACATACTAATGATACGCGACGGAGAGCACATTATGAATTATATGCATACTCACCTGCTTTCTCTACCTCAAACCCACACATACGCATAATATTATTATATATATTAGGGTGGTCCTTAATATGGATATTTTTGAATTTTTTTTTGCTCCCAGGGGCTCAAATGCTTCCAAATTGATAAAAAAAATTGTCTGAAACTTTTAGATCTCAAAATTAATTTTAATATAGTTCGCACTCCAACCAAAATGCCAGGATACAGTAGTTTTGAGAAAGAGAACTTTCAAGAAGAGAAGGATGTAGTATGTTTGTTTGAACAAGTTCCCATTGTTGCTTTCAGACGGCGCCCTACGATAACATGATCAGTTTCCGTTCGATTTCTTTTAATAATAATTGTTACTGATATTCAAATCGAATACTTTTCTTGTTATTTTGCTATAACTTGAACATCAGTAATTACCAGCCATTAGACTTTGTGTTGATAATTTAGCTTGATCATATCGATGCTTTAGATTTTGTGGGTACGGTTGTCATATGTATTTTTTGTCTTCCTCAGGTGAATTTTAAACATATAAAAAATTAACTTAATTAACAAGACAAAATGCGATAGAGAAAGGGAAAGGAAAGGAATATTCAATATAAGTAAAAAAGGTTTTACAAAGATTTCTCATTAACTTTGTTTACAAAATTATGTTTTGCTATATATTGTTATATTACATTCATGAGCTTTGATTAAAAAATTGTTGTGTTGTGTTACATATTTCTGAAAGTAGAATCGTTTTTGACAATAAAAGTTATTTTGGTGTTTATACCTATTGTTTTTTTTAACCCTTTATTATGCCTGTCAAACCATCTCTCGGGGTATGGACGATTGATTTTATGACTAATCCACCTATGTTCAAACTGCCATTTATTAACTTTTTTTCTCAGTTATCTGGTAAATTATCAAAATTATTGCTGATCAAAAACCGTACCCAGTCACTCATAAATTTATATATTATTGATTTCTTATTTATTGAGTCGATTATTTACACATTTCGGGAAGTACGTGCAACTTGCCTTAATACAACTAGTTTTTTAATTAAATACTCAATAAAAATCAAATCCTGCATTCACTGAAAATTATAATTAAAAAAAAGGTCCAACTATAAATATTTACTGTTGCTTGCCTAATAGAGTTTTTGTTATGTTATGACTTTTTTTATGTTTTATGCAATCCAGTGGTTGGCCTAAATGTGTTTGATATATATACCCGAAAACATCGATTTAAAAATTATTTTGTCTTTTCCAGCTAATAATAAACGATTTTTTAGCATCGATTGTTCTACATAATGTGGTCTGAGTCAATGTGAGTAGAATCACGTTAAAATTTTTTCGGTATCTTTTATGGTTACGCCAACAAGTGAGTTTGAACTAAGGGGCCACTTTGGCATATTTTCATTGATGTCTCGGCTATAAAGATGAGCTACAAAGTTGAAAATTGGTATATCAGTCTTCATCAAATAGATCTATAAAATGGCGTATAAATTATTTAAATGCCAAGTTAGGGCCGATTCTGTATGACAATGCGCCATACCCTTTCTTTAATAGTGCTACTATGTGTTTTACACAAAAAACTGAACAAAAAATAATTTTGCACAGTATTTACTGATTGTGAGTAAATATATGATATTCTTAGTTTAATAAAAAAAATTAATTACCAAAAAGTATATAGATTGGTATAAATGACTAACGGGCCATTTTGATATGATTTTTTTATTAAAGCAAATATCGAAGTGTGAGTACAAGCTACTAATCCTTGTTTTCACTCACATAATGCTCTCGTTCACGATTGTATTTATCATAGCCTCCCGTGAATTTATAGAAAGTTCATAGACGGAGGGCTAACAGCACCTCTGTAATATAATAATCTGGAGTAATAACCAAAATCTAACACTTTTTCTTTTTTGCTGTTTGGAGATTTTGCTTTGTGGCGTACTACATTTAGACTCTGTGGACCAAAAGATGTAAAGGTCCAATTTGACTTTGAGCAATTACATTGTGGAAACCAAACCAATTATAACACAACAAATAAAACATATCAAACAAACAACTATCTGACTATGTTCAGTAAAACTCTCATCTAATTGATTTGCTGTTTTTCAAAAATTTGTCTCCTTGTCCTTTTCACTCCATAGGCTGGGTAAAATGGAACGGCCAAGGGGCAAGCAGGTTTAATGTCTTATTTTTAGTTTTAAAAGGATTATACGAAATTATAGCTACATTATCAACCAATGCAGAATGAAAATTTTATGAGTACATTTTTTACAGAGATATCACTGTATATAACCTTGATCTGGTATTTTGTCAGAAATGATCATCAGCTTAGGTGGAATAACTATTTGCTTAACGTATTTCTTGTAAAATTGCTGTTGTTAACTTTATTTACTATTTTTTATTGTTTACGCCCTTTGCCAGGGTAAAAGTTCAATTGGTTCCCACTGCACCTAGGTTTATAGAGGTTAGTCCCACTACAAGATTTTATAGTTATATAAAAACTGTTGAATTTAACTTAAAATTAACAATATATCTTATAAAACAATTTAGTAACGTATACTTGAAAAATATTAAGATCCCGTAAACTAAAGAACGGTGCTCACAACCAAAAAAAAACGAACAACGACAGGAAACACTTTTGTTATGGATTCTTAAACATTGCCTATTATCTCCCTATAGCAACGTCGTAAGAATCATGGTGATATCTGGTTATATATATTTTTCCTCTACTTTCAAATATTGTTGTTGAAAAACTCGTAACTTTACTTGTTTTTGAGACATCGGTCATAGACCTTTTTACCCTCGGAGCTCTAGGCCCCTGATTTTTTTTCCGCTAGCCATCTTACTATAACCTGGTGGACTCAGATTGTTATAGAGTGGCGTGAGAGGCTGGATGTCGCGTCTGTATACTTTAAATGAATTTATATCGTCCAACCCAACGTGCGTCAGAAGTTTAATCTACCTTTATTTTCGGCTGCTCGTCGTGTGATATATCGCTTGCGACTGAAAATTTTGCTCCCGATTACAAAATCATACCGGCGTAAATGAAAACAGCGGAATTATCTGTGTTTAATTAGAATTTTCTTCGCAGGTTTGGCTTTTATTAAATTGTCAAAAATCATGCATTAAATTAATTTATTACTGTAATGATTATAATAAGGTCTACTTGTTCTTATTGTATTATATTGTACTTGAAAGTCATGCATTAAATTCGTTAGTGAGATTTACGTATTTGTGCTTATGCTACAATAAGTTAAAGTCATTTTTAGTTCATATCTGATTAAACTTTAAAATGCAAGGACGTATGTTGTTTAATAATAATTTTTATTACATTTATTTATATATAGAAGTTCTATGAATTTTTATGATTTTATTTAAAATTCATTTATTTCATAAAGTTTTAGTTTTTATTTCGCAGAAATACAATAACTCAATTAAAACTAGATGAATATTTTATGATACTTTAATTATAAAATAACTCATAGATATTACTTGCAGTTCGAAATTTTGAATGAAATCTTTTCTGAAGTTTGTTGAAACTTGTTTTATAAAACTTGTTGAACGACAAGTAAACGTTATGATATTTTATTAATTTGCGAGATAAACTGTTGATTTTGAGATGGTGTTTTGAGATTTTTTGATATTCATATATTAGGTTGTCAAATATCTCCCTTCCGCCTTTTTGTATTATAAACCAAGAGCAAAAAAGCGGAAGGGAGATATTTGACAACCTAATATTTTCTCTAAAGCTTTAGCCTTTATTTCCCGGAAATATACTAAATCAATTAAAACTATATGAATATTTTATGCTGCATTAAGTGTAAGATAACTGATAGACAATACTTGCTGTTATATATTTTTTAATCTTATAACTTAGTTAAATTTCGAAAATAATCTTTTCTGAATACAGTTTATTGCAAATTGTTTCATAGAATTATTTAACGAAAATTTAGAAATTGATAAACGTATAACTGGTCAGTAATAAATTTATCAGAGACGATCAGATGATGAACTGATAATAATTGTATGGTTTTCCGATTTTGATTTTTGGATAGTTGTTTATTAATCTTTGAAAAATATATTATTACAATATTAAAATGTCAAGTTTATTGATATATATTTTTAAGTACACGTCATGTAAATGTTTTATGATATGTATCATCGATTTTAAGTATAAGTATTTTAAGTTTTTTATATAACTTTCATAAAAGCTTACACCTGGGTAGGGTAAAAAGGACCACCTGAATATTTACTCTGGCAAAAGTAAAAAAAAATAAAAAATAGCAAATAAAAAAGGAAATTAAACTGAAAACGCAATTTTGCTAGAGATAAATTAAATAATTAGTTATTCCAATCATGCAGATAAATATTTCTGACAAAATACTAAATCGAGGTTATATACAGTGTCATCTCTGTAAAAAATATACCCATGAAATTTGTATTTAGCGTTGGTTGAATAATGTACCTGTTATGTCGTAAAATCTTTTTAAAATTAAAAATAAGACATAGAACCTGTTTGCCTCATTTGATCAAGGACAAATTTTTGAAAAATAGCAATAAACTACATTTTTAGAATGATGAATTTCATTAGTTAGGAGTTTTACTGAAGATAGTCAGATAGTTGTTTGTTTGATATATGTTATTTATTGTGATATTGGTTTGGTTTTCACAATGTAATTGCTAAATAACAAATTCAACCTTTCTGCCTTGCACTACTCTATATCATTATAGAGATCTGGCTATATATGGGCTTTTTGTTTTGCAAAAGAATGTATAGTAATGGGTTTTAATGTTGTCTAGCTGAAGTGAAAAAAACCGATCACGTCTGAATAAATAATTCGTAATAGCTTATCAATAGCTATGATACCCGTTATATATTTTCTTCAGCAGTCAGCTTCAGCAATCCTTAAATGTTGGAATTTGCATGAGTTTAAATAAGGACACTTGTATATGTATAGAGACGTCGGATTCAGGCGAATAAATCTGAATCACCATAAATTTTGTTCTGCGGATTTCAAGTTATTGCCGTAAAGAGGATGACAATTCACGTCGCTTGAATACATAAGCGTTTTCTTTTTGAAATCCAAGGAAATGTACGGTTTTATTGTCGATATTGTTAGTCTAATTTCTCTTTCGCATATTCCAGCTAGGAGTTCAAGTGCCTTCAGCGCTATTCTACGCGAGCGACAAATCTACATAATATAAAGCGTAGTTTAAAATAAGCTTTATTATTATAACGAATACATTTTTGCAAGGACAAGTTATCAAATGAGATAAGCAGATTTGGTTTGCAAACTGAAATTTGATCTAATTATATTTTAAATTTCTGTTCGTTTTAAGATTAATCGT
>NW_020537523.1:0-13161 GCF_003426905.1 Ctenocephalides felis
AATTTGGTGAGGTGGATAATGTTGGAGGGAAATTTTTTAATAATCATTTTGTATAGAAGTGCATCATGCCAGATAGTGTCAAAAGCCTTTTCGATATCTAAGTGAAGCATTCCTGTAAGTTTTTTTGTTAGCTAATTTATTTTTAAACGTGTTTTGTAAGTATAGTGAGTGGATGTGCTGTTTTATTGCTTAGGTCTAAATCCATATTGTGTTTCAGGAAGGAGATTATTACTGGTGATATGTTTGTTGATATGTTTTAATATAACTTTCTCTACTAATTACTGAACGAGCATAGAAGACTAATGGGACGGTAGCTATTGGGGATGGGGAGGCTTTCCGGGTTTAAGGAAAGGAAGTATGTTTGAAATTTTCCACTGATTGGGAAAGTAGCCTGTATCATGATGCTATTGATAATTTTAGTAAGAAGGATTATGGCTTTTGGGAAGGTTTTTAATAATTATATTTTGTATATTGTCATGTCCTGGGGCTTTTCGGCCTTTTATTTTATTTATAATGTTGTCACGTCTTTGGGTTTGATCCAAAGTTTAATGTTCCGTTTAGCTGTTGTGGATTTGAAAAATTTTTTGTTTGTTTTTCGGACTAATTTTAATGAATTGTCGTGCCCTAAGTCTTCATTTTGTTTTATGAATTTTAAGTAATTCATTTCCAATGGCGTTGGCTTTTTCAGAGTCCGAGGTATGCAATGTGTTGTTTGTAATAAGTGTAGGTATGTCGGATTGTTTTTTGGTCAGTTTTCTGGCCGTGGTCCATATTGTGTTGAACCCTGAATTAATGTTATCTAGCTTGTTTTTCCAGGTGATGTTGTGGTATTCTTTGATGTCAGTTGAGATCTGTCTGGATAGTTTGTTAAGTAATTGTTTGATGTTCGGGTCTCTTGTGTTTTTGCCATTGTTTACGAACATAATTTTTTAACTTAATGTCTGCAAGTATATTCTGTGGTAAAGAGTTGGGATTTGATGAGGATTTTTGGGTGGGAATTGATTTGTTAATTGCATTTCTCACACACTCGTTAAGATTTGTTATTGCCTTGTCAATTTGTTCTGTAGTATCTAAAGAAATTTTGGTTGTTATTTGATTGTTTATATGCATTCTAAATAATTTCCAATGAGCGCGTTTGTAATCAAGAAAGTTTTTATCGTTGCTATTGTTAACTGCTAAATTATCAATAGCTACAGATGTTATTACTGGATTATGGTCCGAGCTAGAGGCAGTGAGAGTGTGTGGAGTTGCAACATGGAACAAATTTCGAGTGATTGCAAGGTCGATAGTGCTTGGGGACCAGTTGCAATTATCTGGATAATAGGTATGAGATAGAGGATAATGCAATTGAACTGTATCTATGTTGTCTAGTAGGTATTCATGTAAAACTAGGCCATTATAGTTATTGTTAGTACAGTTCCAGAGTGGATGTCTAGAGTTAAAATCGCCTGCCATAAAAACTTTAGGAAAAGGTTGAGCAAAGCGTCTAAGTCATTGGTATCGAGTTTATGGCCAGGAATATAACTGGAAATAAAAGCTATTTGTCCCAAATTAGATTCTATTGAAATAATAGTTGCTTCTATATTATTAAGAACAGGGGTAGGAATATGGGTATGTGGGATGTTATTTTTGATAAAAATAGCGGTTCCACGACCTTTGATGTCATCTTTATCGTTTCTGTAGATTTTGTAACCATAAATAGAAAAATTTATATGTGACTTTAAAAACGTTTCGGAAACCAATGCTATGTGTATGTTGTTATGAGTAAGTAATAGTTTAAATTCAGAAGCTTTTGCCTTAATGCTGCGTGCATTCCAGTAAAGTATATTTAATTCGTTAATTTTTAAAATCATTTCCCAAAGATAAAATGATTAATTAATATATTATCATATTCATTTTCATTTGCTGAATTTAAAGTTTGGGCTAATTTTAAAATTTTTTCAAGAGATGATTTTATTGCCGGTTTTGCAAAAACCTCTTGAATGAATTTAAACGATGTAAACATACCTGATAAATTAAAATTATTGGCCTGCGGTTGTGTACCTGTTTCTTGATCCAGAGCGGCTTGTTGTTGAGGGTGCGGCGATGGAACTTGATTCTGAGGTAAGGGTAGGGTATTTGTCATTCGCTCAGGTAGCGCTGGAAACTCTCTCTGTTGTAGCACTGAATTGAACTTTCTAGTTAACGGTAGAGGAGCAGGTGCCGGGATATAGACATTTTGTCTGGCCTTGATTTTTAGTTGTTCTCTTCTAGCTTTAATTTCCAGTAGTTTCGGGCATGACTTGAAATTTGCAGGGTGGTTACCTAGACAGTTGATGCACTGAGCTGGTTCCGCTTTGGTTTTGGGGCAGCTGAACGCCTCGTGGGGTTTTGTACATTTCACACATCTATTCTGAAGGTTGCAATAAGAAGAAGTGTGGCCAAAATTTTGGCAGTTGTAGCACTGTATAATGTTTCCATTCGATCTATATTTGTCCCATTTGACTGCGTACCCTGCTAGGTGTTTTTTGTTTCTAATACGAGCCATATCCTGTTCATGATGAAAGAAAAGCACGAAAACTGGTAGTTTTATTTTTTCACCTAACACGTTGGTTTTAGTCATTTGAATAACTTTTTCAATTCTGCAGAATTCTATGATCAGTTCTTGATAAATTTCATCACTTGTCACGTAAGGTGGAATTCCTGCAGCAACAATTTTTATAAGCTCAGATCCCTTCTGTGGAAAAGTGTAAAATTTCTTGTTGTCTTGTTTCAATCTTTCGTACACATTTTTGTAATCCACTTCGCTGTATGTGGTGATTCTGTAGTGCAGTTTTCCTTTGTATTGCACATGCAATTTGTTCTTACACTGTTTTGCCAGAAGTTTAACATAATCATTTTTCCCTAAATCATCTAAAACTACAATTGCAGGCATTGTTTTTTGGGTAAATTGATCTTCTTTTTGGGGTTTTTTATTTGAGGTTTCCGGTTCGGTTGGGTTAGGTTTTTTGCGTTTTGTAGTCACAAATTCATCTTCCATTTCGTTTTTATTATTTTCTTCATCTTGTTCAGCACAAGCTAATGGCGCAAATTTGTTTATATGCACAAATCGCCCCGCTGGCAGTACCTCGTTCAGTTGCTGTGCGACACTAATGTTAGAGTCCTGATCCGCCGCCATAATGGCAACGTTATAGTCTAACGTCGACCATAAATTGTATAGAACTAATAATTATTATAAATAGTTTTTAATACTTCACCACGTAACATATTCACAAAAATTTCACTTTAAATACGAATCACTTCACATTTAAATTCACAGGGATTATAGATTTTCTGGGCGATGCGAACACTACGGCTGCTCGGACTCGAATGAATAATTTTTTACAAATAATTTACATTTTTGTAAAATTTTCAAATATTATTGTTTTCTCCTCGGTCCTACACTTTTCGAATATAGTTTTTGGCCACGCCCCTAACATATTTAACCAATCACGTGTTAGATTTACATTTTAACCTACGATTTTTTACTATAATGTCAGATAACGCTTTATCTACGTCGCCGGCGGCAACCGCTGCGCCAGCGACAGCATCGCCGAAAAAGGGCAAGACTGCGGCTGTTAAAAAACCGCGAGTGAAGCCGTCCCATCCTCCTACATCTGAAATGGTAAACAACGCTATTAAAAGTCTGAAAGAACGCGGCGGATCGTCGCTGCAGGCGATTAAGAAATATATGTCGGCCAATTATAAAATCGACGCCGAGAAAATGTCAACGTTCATTAAAAAGTATTTAAAGTCAGCTGTTCAAGCGGGCACACTGATTCAAACAAAAGGCAAAGGTGCTTCGGGTTCGTTCAAACTTGCCGCGAACGCTAAACAGAGCGGCGGCGAAAGCGGTGTTTCGGCTGGAAAAGCCAGGACCGCTAAGACGCCAGCGGCAAAAGCAAAATCGAAGACAGCAAAGTCGAAGGGCGCCGCCAAACCTGCTTCGTCCCCTAAAAAGAAGTCTGCATCCGCAGCGGGCACATTAAAAAAGTCGTCGGCGAAACCTAAGACGACAGTCGATAAGAAGAAGACCATTCAGGGTAAGTCGACGAAAGCCTCATCGGCCAAGGCAACGAGCAAAACGAAGAAAACCGTCAAGACCGCAGCCGCAAAGAAACCTAAATCGCCAAAGAAGACATCAAAAGTAGCCAAACCTTTGAAAAAAGCGTCACCGAAAAAGAAGTGAAAACATTTCATTATCTTTTTACACAACAGCAAACGAAAATGTTTGCACAAAGTCCTTTTCAGGACTAACAATAAATTTTTATCAAAGAACATTATTATTTTACTTATATATATCTTATCATCTTATATTATAGCCTTTTCGTGGACTTCGGAAAAATTTTAATAAAATATTTGTAACAGGAGCGCAGCAACGCTCGCTGTGTTCCTCGCCGTGTTGTGTCATTGACGAAATTTAAAAGTCAAAGTCTTTTCAATTTTCAATTTCGTCTTTGGTAGGGAGTTGTTCAATATCAATCGCTGAATTTTATTTATTTATTTATTATTTTTTTTAAATAATTTTATATGAATAAATTATCTTAATCAAATGAAATATAATCAATAATTTATTAATAAAAGTTTTATATATCACTTTAAATAAATCAACTATACATAGAACGGCAACTCTCATAATAATTAAATTCATAATTTTTTCTAATTTTTTTTTATATAAATAATAAGTAAATGGAAATTAATTAATGAAATAAAATATAATCATTAATAATTTATGAAGTTTCAATCTTTTTTTCATATCGTATTCGAAAAAGAAAATTTATATAACTTTAAATAACTATATATGAAATTAAAAAATATACAATCAAAAAAAAAAATATTTATATATAAATATATATAATATAATATATATAATATAAATTTCTATCATCAGAACGGCAACTCGCCCATATTAATTAAATTTAGAATTTTTTAAAGAAGCTTTCAGAAATTCATGACGAATTTTACAAATTCAACTATAATATTTTTTAAACTTAACACAACAACACACTATTCAACAAGTCAAATCATGTGTGTTGTCAATAATTTCAATTAAAAAAAAAATCAATAAAAATTTCTAACGTATCGATGGAATAATTCTGCAAAATAAAATAATTTGAAAAATAATAAAAGTTCTTTTAATTGATCATTTTGGTGGTCCTGAAAAGGACCGATTTGTTTTATAGGACGACAGGCGTCTAAGCGCGTTCTCCTCGAATACGCCGAGCTAGTTGAATATCCTTGGGCATGATGGTTACGCGCTTGGCGTGGATCGCGCACAAGTTTGTATCTTCGAACAGGCCAACCAAATAGGCCTCGCTAGCTTCCTGCAATGCCATGACGGCGGAGCTCTGAAAACGCAGATCGGTCTTGAAGTCCTGAGCGATCTCGCGCACTAGACGTTGGAACGGCAACTTTCGTATGAGAAGCTCGGTGCTCTTCTGGTAACGACGGATCTCACGCAGAGCTACGGTGCCAGGCCGATAACGATGCGGCTTCTTCACACCGCCGGTCGCCGGCGCGCTCTTGCGAGCCGCTTTCGTTGCAAGCTGCTTACGGGGCGCCTTGCCACCGGTGGACTTGCGAGCTGTCTGCTTCGTACGGGCCATTATAACTCCTAGATTTCGTTTCGAGAACCTTCTCGTTTGACGATCGTTTTGATACTGACGCGTCCGGCTCGAATATTATGATCAAAATACATTACGAATGTCCGATGCTGTGCTCGGCTGTCATTGGTCGGCGCCGAATGCTCGCATAGCTATGATGGGCGTGGCCTAGCGAGCTCAAACTTTTCAATAATTTCGCTCGTCGGAATTCAGTCGTTATTCAGACTTCGAGCTGTTAACATCAATTTGTAAATTTATCCCGACTGCGATATATTGAAAAATGACCGGCCGTGGCAAAGGTGGTAAGGGACTCGGAAAGGGTGGCGCTAAGCGACACAGGAAAGTTCTTCGCGATAATATCCAAGGTATTACAAAGCCGGCTATACGTCGTCTTGCTCGCCGTGGCGGCGTCAAGCGTATCTCGGGTCTAATCTACGAAGAGACCCGCGGTGTTCTGAAAGTGTTTCTCGAGAACGTTATCCGCGATGCAGTCACATACACCGAGCACGCCAAGAGGAAGACCGTAACCGCTATGGATGTCGTATATGCGCTCAAACGTCAGGGTCGTACACTGTACGGTTTCGGCGGTTAAATTGATCAACGGACGCAGTCATTTCTTATAAATACAAAACAAAAAAGAGCCCTTTTAAGGGCTGTCAAATATAATTAAAAGAACAAGTAATATATTTTACAATTTACGTACAGGCTTTATTTGATTTTATATGAAATTTGTTTATTTTCTTGCAGAATAACTTGCTTTGGTAATATTATTGATAATATTATCAAATTGGAAAGCCCTTCGAATATGTTTTAAAGAAAGTATTAATTAATATATATTTTACTATTTTTTCGTATTGACTTTTTATATGCAATTGATTTCTTTTCTTACATGGGGGGGCTTCAATTAATAGAAAATAGAAGCCCTTTTAGTATTAGTATACTTTACAGTTAAGGGCTTCGAAAAGGGCTCTGAATTGAAGGAGCTCAATTAAATGAATGAATTTATTAAATTTTGCATATTATTTAAATTTATATAATATGTAATAATATATTTTATATATTTAAATAATAAAATTTTTAAAATATTTACGACAATAATTTTATTTTTACGAAAATATTTAAATTGCGATTTTTTTTAATATAAATTTATTTTATAATAAATTAAAATAAACTTAAACTTATTAACTAAATTTGAAAAACTAAAGTTTTAAATTGAATTGAATATTCAATCATTAATTTTTATCATATTGAAAATATATAGAAATTGAACATTATTTATAATATAAATTAATAATAACGATCTCTAATAGAAATCTGATCAAAATTTATTGAAAATCCTAATAAAATATCATTAGTGTCAGGTTATTTTATTTTATCTATAAAACCAATGTAAAAATTATAAAGTTCTTTTGTAAAATATTTGTGGGCCCTGAGAAGGGCCTTTGTTATTGTCGACAGAACATATAAGTGGCATCACAAAATCTTCATCATTTTATTTCGAGCTGGTGTACTTGGTTACGGCCTTAGTACCTTCGCTGACGGCGTGTTTGGCCAACTCGCCTGGTAGCAATAGCCGGACTGCTGTCTGAATTTCCCGACTAGTGATTGTAGAGCGTTTGTTGTAGTGAGCCAAACGCGATGCCTCGGCCGCTATACGCTCGAAGATATCATTCACAAAGCTGTTCATGATGCTCATCGCCTTGCTCGAAATGCCCGTGTCAGGATGGACTTGTTTCAAGACTTTGTAAATATAAATGGCATAGCTCTCCTTGCGCTTACGTTTCTTCTTCTTGTCGCCCTTTGAAATATTTTTCTGGGCTTTGCCTGCTTTCTTAGCCGCTTTACCGCTGGTTTTCGGTGGCATGTCTGATGTTTACTAGTACACTGACTGATACGAAATGAGTCGTGCCATGATTCTTCTCTCCCTCTTCCTCTTGACCCTCGTGCTTCAGTTTCGTGTAAGGTAAACATATCGTGCTGTGAGTTATTATTTATTGGTGGTATTCCTTGACAATATGTATTACGTTTGTAATACGTGGTATTACTGTCGTCTATTATTCATTTAATTAATATATTCCTGGTTCATAAAACCATTTCTAATATTTTCGGTTTGTTCATATTTCTCAAACTTCTGAAGTTTAGAAGTTTGGGAGTAATCTTTTGTCTGTCCAGTAGTTTTTCCTTGTGAATTTGCCTAGGTCTGTAATATTTTGGTTTTTATGATTATTTATTGCCATATAAAACTTCTTCGTGATGGTAGCAATAAACTCTTTGATGTAAGGTATTTTTGCTTCTTCATGAAGTGCTTTATTAGTAATAAATTTATTATTTTGTTGTCTGTTTTTGCCTGTTATCAGTCTAAGGCATTTATTCTGGGTCCTTTGTAGTTTTTGGTAGTTGTATTTACAAGTGTTTGTCCATGCCGGCCCTGCATATGTCAATATAGGTCTTATCATTAGTAGATAGAGTAGCCTTTTGTTTTGCTTGTTTAGGTAGCTGCTGTTGTTGAGAAGACAGTGCAGTCTATTTATCGCTGCAGACGCTTGATTATTTCTGTATTTTGTGTGTTCTTTGAACGATAATTTTTTGTCAAAGATAACACCTAAATATTTGATTGTATTAGCCCATGGGATTTTGTCCGCTCCAATTTGTAGGGTTTTCTGTTTGTCAATGGTTTGTTTTTGTTTGTTAGTGAAAAGTATGGCTTCTGTTTTTTGCGTATTCAGTTTTAGTTTCCATGTGTCTAGGTAGTGGTCGATTTGTAATAAGTGTTCTTGTAGTTTCTTTGTTAGAATTTCGATTTTAGCACTTGCAGAAAAAATTGCTGTGTCGTCTGCGTATTGCAGGATTTGGGTGTTTTTGTGGGTAGGTATATCATGCATGTATATGTTAAAAAGTAGTGGTGCAAGAATAGATCCTTGTGGTAAGCCTGCTGCAATTGCTTTTTCGTCTGACAATTCGTTTTTGACACACACTCTAAAGGTTCTGTTCTTAAGATAGGACCTTATGATGTTGATTAGATATCTTGGTAGCTCTATTTTTTGCAGCTTGTATAGTAGTCCATTATGCCATACAGTGTCGAAAGCTTTCTGTATATCTAAGCTTACTAAGCCTGTATGTTTCTTCATGTTCATAGCGTGGATGGTTTTTTCTGTAAGTATATTTATGGGATGTTGGGTTGCGTGTCCTGACCTAAATCCATATTGGTGTTTTGGAAGAACGTTTTTCTTCTTTATGTGATATAATATTTGTTTTTGTATTATTTTCTCTGCCAGTTTTCCCATAGTCGGTAGTAAGCTAATAGGTCTGTAATTTTGTGGAAATGTGTCGCTTTTACCTGGTTTTGGAAAAGGAAGTGTTTTGGCTGCTTTCCATTCTACTGGGTAGTGTTCAAGAGATAGCATGGCGTTTATGATTTTTGTGAAATTTATTATGGCTTTACGTGGTAGATTCTTCAGTACAATATTTTGTATGTTATCGAGTCCAGGAGCTTTGTAGTTTTTTAATTTTTTGATGTTTTGTTTGACATCTAACGGGGTCACTCTGCAGATAGGTGTATTCAGTTGTTTATTGTGTTGTACGGTTTTGTTCACTTTGTGGTCGTGTTGTATGTTCCCAAGATCAAGGTTTTGCCGGTGAGTTTCTTCCAGTACTTCGGCTATAGCATCTGCTTTGTCTTTGTTTGAGTAGACTACCCCATTGTGTCTTGAATGTAGTGGTGGGATATCATTGCGTTTCCGAGTTCGGTTTTTTGTCAATTTCCATAAGTTGGTGCTGTCTTTATTAATGTTGTCTAGTTTCAGTTTCCATATATCGTTTTTATGTTTTCTTATGTGTCTTTGGATTTCACTCACAAACTTGTTTAGTAATGCTTTTAATTCAGGTACACGTTGTTTTTGCCATTTTCGTCGTATGCTGTTTTTGACTTGAATAAGTTTTATAATGTGTTCGGGTAGTTGTTCGTAGCTTTGCTTATTTATTTTTGGTATGTTTTTCTTTATAGAGTGTTGTATTAATTCAGTAAGCTTTCTAACTTCTTGATCTATTTCACATCTTGTCAGGATGGTTTGCGTTAAGTCTAGCTGGTTGCTTACGTCATCTTTAAATTGCGTCCAGTCTGCTTTTTTGTAGTTGTATTTTACTATATATGATCTCTCCGTATATCTTTCTGGTGTTTCGTAAATTTTTGTATAGACAGGGTTGTGGTCGGAATCCGTTTCGGATATTGTTCTGGCGAGCTGCCTTGTATGGATATTTTTCGTTATGAAAAAATCTATTGTGCTTGGTGATTTTTTATCGTCGCTTGGGTAATATGTTGGTTCTTCTGGATATATAATTTTATATGTTTGTAGGTTTCTGAAGATCATGTCATGTATGCTTCTCCCATCTCTATTTGTTCTTTTACAGTTCCAAAGTTGATGGTGTGCATTCATGTCTCCCCCTATGATTACTTGTCGATTAAGGTTCATGACTGTTTCTAAGTCATTCGTATCCAGTGTATTTTGTGGTCGTTTGTAAATTGCAGCTACTATTATTTTTGTATTTTTAACTGTAATACTTGCTGTTGTCGCTTCTATGGTGTTTAGCTGAGGTGTTAGAGTTGAATTTTGGACTATATCCTCGTGTATTAATATTGCTGTACCACCACCACTTGCTCCATCTCGGTCATTGCGGTAGATTTTGTATTGTGGAATGTGAAAATTAATGTTTGGGTTTAGTCGAGTTTCGGTCAATAACACAATTTGTATGTTGTGTTTTCTCATTATATAGGTTAGTTCACTTGTTTTGTTTCTTATTCCATTGCTGTTCCATGTCATGATATTTATGCTGTTATTTTTTCGGGCCATTTATTTAAAAGTAGCGTTGAAGAATTCCATACCTATTATTATAAAGTCAGTAATATTTTTGGCGTTCATGATCTTTGGCAAAAACTTTTGGATGTTGCTTATTATTTTACTTAGGTCGAATTTAGATAGCAAATCTTGAATTTGTTTCATTGTATTAAAAATGTCGCTATTTGTGGATGATGAGTTTTCTTGTCGTTCTTCATTATTTGGTTATTAGTCGCCGTCTCTTTGAGTAGTTCGCTGTAAGATTTGGTTTGTTTCGGCGGAGGAGGTGCGTCAACCGCTTTATTTTGATTAAGAGGTTTGTTTCGTATTTTATTTCTAAGTTCAATTAAGAAGGGGCAGTTTCTGTAGTTTGCGGGGTGCAAATTCCCGCAGTTTACACATTGTGGTTTTTCTTCTTTTGACTTGCTGCATTTTCCTGGTTCGTGGTCTTCTTTACATTTAACACATCTGTATTTTAGGTTGCAGTATCTGGCTGCGTGTCCAAAGTTTTGGCAATTGTAGCATTGCAATAATCTTTCTGAAGCATGTAGTTTCTCCCATTTTACTATATATCCCAAGATGTGGCGCACTTCCGTCACTTTGCCAATATCTTGCTGTGGGGTTAGGACTACAATATAGATCGGTAACTTATATGAAATGTTTCCTTCTACTTTCTTGGACATTTGTATTATTTTGCTCACGTTAATTTCCTTGTTTTGTAGATCTTCTTTAATGTCTTCTATATCTATGTTTGGGTCTATCCCCCTTAGTACAATTTTCTTATTTGTTTCCTTCTTATCTCCGTGTGTGAAAAAATTGTATTTATTATCTCGTAGGTATTTAAGCAGATATTCATTATCTGTGGTTGTGTAGGTATTTACTCTCAGGTGATTTTTACTTATATATTGAATTGACAAATCCTTTTTTATATTAGATTTAATTGTTTTTAACACATGGTGAGGTATTTCGCTCTTGATAATCACAGTTGGCATTTTCCTGTCTAATTCTTTAGGATCATTTTTAGATGTACTTGCCTTTGGGGAAAGCGCAGTTTTCTTCCTTATTTTTTCTTCGGAAGTATTTTCCCGAGCTCGTTTCTTATTTATCTCATTTGCGGTTTCCATCAACTCATCGGGTTCTGTATCCGTGTCTGTGCTTGATAGTGGTTCAAATCTGTTTGAAAGTTTCACTCCGGTTATATCGTCGATGCTGTCGTTAGAGTTTAGTATTTGCCGAAGTTCTTCAACAGAGTACTTCCTCTTATGGAATTGGTACTTTTTAGTGCGCCCCATTTTGTGGTAACGTACTAAAATCCAGTGCTTGAGAATTTCAGATCATCATCGCAAAATCACACTTATTCACTTCACTTATCACTTTTTATTTCACTTCACTTCACTTATCTCACTTCACTTATTCACTTATCATCATCCATCAATCAATCGATACGAAAATCAAATGACCCAATCAATGAAAACCAAATCAATCTGCAATCGTGAGTGCCGGCAATCGTGCAATGAGTCGTGCCGACGCTCCGTTTTCGTACTGCTTCAACGTTTTGACTGAAGCCGTAACAACGTACGTAGGCAAGGGAGGGGCGTGTCTACAAAAAAATGGGCGTGTGCTTGCAACGCTCAGAAATCTATACGGGCCCGTTCGAGAACTTTGATATCATTCTCAGTTTGAACACGAACCTGTAAACATGTCTGGTCGAGGCAAAGGCGGTAAAGTCAAGGGAAAGGCTAAGTCACGGTCTAACCGTGCCGGTCTTCAGTTTCCAGTCGGTCGTATTCATCGTTTGCTACGCAAAGGCAACTATGCCGAGCGTGTCGGCGCTGGTGCACCCGTCTACCTCGCTGCAGTCATGGAATATCTGGCCGCCGAAGTTCTCGAGTTAGCCGGCAATGCGGCTCGCGACAACAAGAAGACCAGAATAATTCCGCGTCATTTGCAACTGGCCATCCGCAATGACGAGGAACTCAACAAACTGTTATCGGGTGTTACGATTGCTCAGGGCGGTGTATTGCCGAACATACAAGCTGTGCTTTTGCCAAAGAAGACAGAAAAGAAAGCTTAAATTTCTTTTATTGTCGCAAATTGACATAAAACCGTCCTTCTCAGGACGAACAACTTTATTCAAAAATGAACATATATTATTTTACTATTTATTTATTATTTTACTATTTTATTTATAATACTATTTAATTTACTATTCAATACTCATTTTAATTTATTTTAATTTTTTTATCATAACATTCGGTATATAATTTAATTGATTTTAGATATTTTTTTTTAAATAAATATAAATAACAACATTTGTTTGAATGAATCAAAGAATATTTAAGGTTATAAATGTACGAAATAATAACTTTATTATTAGTACGTTTATAAATCATTTAAAATGAATATAAAAAAAATCTATATAAGTATATTAATTTTTGTAGTGATTTCAACATCAAATAAATAATTCTTGTTTTATTATCGAATATTAGCACATTTATTTTATTATGTTATCAATTATTATTGAATTTCACTAATATCGATTATAGAATTTGTATATTTTAAAAAAAAATTTTAGGTTGTGTTTAATGATTTGATTTTTATAACATTCGCAATTCAGGCTAAAATCTCGCATGTTTTCTGACCCTCGAGCAAACGGTTATTCACGGTCGTCGTGTTTAGGAACTGCCGCTGTATAGTGGCCTAAATGT
>NW_020537524.1:0-5000 GCF_003426905.1 Ctenocephalides felis
ATTGCAATCGTTTGAAGTCAAACGGAAGACCAGTCGGAATCATTGGTATGTCACCAAATCGCCAGCAATTTTTGATTGAATGGTGAATTCAGTGCGTGTACATCATTATTCTTTGCGGCAGAATGCTCGTTGACTTAACCAAGCATAATTCTGATAATTCTCACTAATGTCATTAATCGAATTTTTAATTACGTGCGTGAAGTTCCAGCAGCTTGCATTAAGGCACGATGCCATGCACCACTAATTTCTTAGCTATAACCTTGCGGAGCCCGAGCCTTTCCAACGAATGCAAAATTGTCAAAATCGGTTCGTGCGTTCTGGAGTTATATCGTCAGGAAGGAAAACCCGACTTATTTTTATATACATGTAGATATAGATGTGTGTGTATTAATATATATATATATATATATATAATATCTTTTTTTATTGACGTTAAGATATATTTGATAGATACAATTAATTTTTAATTCTTTATTTATACTTTTCGACACTTAGTATGTGTCATCATGAAGTAAATCAAAACAAAAGCCTCGACATAAAATTTGAATATTTTTATTTTTTAAAAATTTAAATAACAATAAACAACTGTCAGTTTAATTTTGATAATGGACTAAGCATCATTGTAATGTCAAAATATTCATGATATTAATTTTGTTTTTTTAAATAATAGTTAAGTTTCTGTATTTATTATTACTTAAATTTTTCCTTTTTTTATAATATAATGTATTAATATTATTTTAATTTTGTTAGTTTGATTTTATTTGATTCTGATCGATTTTAGTTTGATTTAATGATGATACATATCAAGTGTCGAAACGTTTGTTGAACGATATTTGAAAATTATTTAGCATTTTTGATTAGACGAATTGGCTACTAATTATATATTTATTATAAATATAAATATAATAATAATTATCAAATGGTATATTATTATTATAATAATAATTTAAAATATATATTTCTAGTATTAAGTGCTATTAGATATGATTTTTAGAAGCATTAAGATTCTTCATTATTTATCTTTCGTTCCTATAAGTTTTCTATTGTATTGATAAATAAATAAAAATAACTCGTTTAAAAAAAACTGTGACGCATTCTAAATAATACGCACAAAAGAATTTTGATTAAATCATTTATTTCTAAACAAATTCTGTTAAAATTTTGTAGAGTAGCAAACTTCAACATAAACGTTCAAGGATGTTTCAACAAATATACTTTTGCTAGGCCTTTTCTAATGAAATAAAGGTTAGGTCACCGACCTTTCTATGCCTTCCTTTAAAGACCACTGCGAAGGCTCCATGTCCTATTAAATCCTTGCTGTTATACTCGAAATCACCCACAATTTCCATTATTAACAAATGATCTAAACACTACTACAAAACTACAAGAAAGAAGTCGATCACTTTTGATTAGTAAGCCAAAGATCAATAACGCAGATTTTAGGCAAATAAATTTCTCCTATACGCTACATGATGAAAGATTTTAATTGCACATAGATTTAATGTATATACATTGCACTTATAATTATATCACTAGAAACGAATCATGTTCTTAAAAATATTGTTGTTCACGAAAGTTTGTATAATCTAAAACGTCAAATTTAACACAAAGCAAGTCTTGTAATGTTTGCATTTGCTAGACACAGTGTTGCCAGGAAGGCAATATGAGATAAGCGATAGAAGGGATAAAATCACGGAGAACCAATTTGACAAAAGACAATAAACATATTTACAATGTGAATAACACAATGATGTTTAGTTTGAAATAATAAATAAATAATATACATATTGCTTTCTTCCTTGCATTTGATGAATAATTCTATGCAAATATTTTCAACACTATTTTATTGTTATACTAACATATGTTATGAGTTTCACATTATCAAAATAATTATATCTAACAAAGATTTTGATAAATAAATACACAACAACATTATTGTATTGCTTTTTCAGATCATTTTATGTACAACTTTCTTAGACATGACTAAAACTTATATAAGTTCTACTAGCAGTCTTAGCTTTGTGTTTTTATTGCTATGATTTCTTTGTGATTGATATTATAAATAGCAATAAAAATGATACAATTTTATAAGCTGTTATTATAAGGTTAAAATATAACTAATAATATTTAATAAAGAAAAGAAATGTATTTAAATCACTCCAGCGAGCAATTTTCTGATTAAAGCTCATAGGCCAACACAACGTGTGTTCAGTTTTCTCATACCTGGATAACTGATCTTAGTATTTCATTCAGATGATCCTCAATCTTTCATATATGAGTACTGTTTCTGTCTTTAATTACTTCATGTACATAAGATATTTTTAAGTCATTATAGAATGTAAAATTGGATACGTACCAAGATGCATTTGTAGTATATTACTAGAAATCTTTCATTGTATTAAATTCTGATATCATTTTTCAAAATGCTATTTGAAAACATAGTCTTTACTTTGAATAATGAGCAATTATTAAAACCTCACAATTTTCTTACACCTATCTTAGTATAACATCTGTGATATTTATTAAATTTTGAATATATATTACAACATTCCAGAAAAACTGTTTTCGTTTAAACAATATAGAACTATGTTAAATGTCTGCTTTCATAAATATACAGCTTTCTGCATAATCAAATTATTCATTAGTTTGCAAATGTAATGAAGCTATATTATTTATGTATATTATTGACTTAAATATCAATTGCTTTTTACATAAAGTCATGTAACAAATCAAAATGTTAAAACCTATCGCATATAGTAGGAATCACAAAATCCAATATAAAAATAAATACTTGTTTGTATTTTCTATGTTAACATATGTGTAGTAATACATTTAAACTATAAATTATAATTGAGGAAGAACACTTCGGACAGCAGCTGTATCTGCTAATGAAGCAATAGGTTGATTTGAGACTTTGGCGGGGTTAGTTGCACATCCTACACAAGTATGTAAAGTTTCATGGATAAAGATATCGCAATCTACACAAAAGTTTTTGCAGCATCGGCCACATTGATATACCTACAAAAATATAAATAAATGTAATTTCAATCATATGTGACTATTCTAAATGCTAAAAACTATGTTTTTCTTATACTTACATTTTTATCTGCTTCAATAAAGCATTTTTGACAACCAAAACAATTTGTTGATTGTCCCTCAAATTTAACTTCATTAAATGATGCTACTGGAAATAAATGATGATAACTCCTTGCTAAATGTGGAGCAGCAACCAGTGTTAAGCCACAAGCCAAGCATTCGACTGGTAACTCACAATACTTACTAGCACACTGAGGGCAAAAATAACCTCCAACAGATAATTTACACCTGGTATCATCTGGACTGTCTATGTGACTGTAAAAAATCTACATCTTAATTTTCATTATGAGTATGGTATATATAACTCTTTAAAGCTTTTTTTTAATATTCTCAGAACTCAACAAATATCTTACCACAAGCACATTGTTAAAGGTGGATCCTTCGAATCTTGATCCCCCTGAATTCCATGTGGAAAACCCATTCTGATTAAAGAGCTTTCTAACCCAGAGGCTGCTGGAGGGGGGAGTACATGTGCTAACAATTGATCTCTGTAATATTGAAAACCGAAATATTAGAAGAAACAAGATATTGCTAATGTCTCCATTAACAATAATCTAAATGTGTTATATTTAGAAATGTACATATATTTATTTTTATAATATTGAAATATATATTTAATTATATTTATAATATTAAAGTTATGATTCAAATAGCAACCAGACACCAAAAGTAGCACCAAAGTAGCTACTTTCACAAATTATTTAGAGTATTGAATGAATAAATAAGATAAAGTTTGAACTGCATAAATAAATTTATGGCATTTATAAAAACGAAAAATTTAAGTAAGTGTATGCAGAATGTTTTATTAAATATTTTTTTATTCAAAATATTACCATCGTAAAGCCACAAAAAAATATTAACACGTACAAACATAAACAAAAAAAAATTTATACAAACTTGAAATGAGAATCATCCAGGATGGCACCATAAACCCCATTTGTTTGCTGTGTGAGAAAACGACATGCATGTACTTCAGCAGCTAAACTTATTACCGAGCAACGAATGCCTTCTTTCTTAAGTTCCTGTTATATTTTCAATGTTAATACTTCGTTTTCTATTTCCTCTATATAATAATAGTACTAAAATATCTTACTTCTATTGTTTTTGAGATATCATTCGGATCACAAGTGGTTAAACTTCCCATAATTATCAATATTTCTCTACTTGCATGGGTAGGTAACATTTTTAAAGACTTCATTGCTAATTCTAAACCATTTTGTAAAGAAGGCTCTCCAGAAATGTTTACTTTTCCTAAACTTAAAATAAAAAAAATATTGAAAACACTAATATACTTTGCAGTAGCATTTGTTATAAATTAACCTTTGCATGGCTTTAAGATGTACTTTAGAATTTCCAGCTAATTCGCTTATTTTTTCTGCTCGTTTATTTTTCATTGCTATTAAGCCTAAGTGGCTGATAGGGTTCTGATCAAAAAACTCTTCAATAAATATTTCAAGAAGCTAAAACATAAAAATATAAATGTAGGAAACGTTGCATATCATATACAAAAATTAATTATTTTTACTAATGGACAAATGTTTCATGGTAAGAAAACAAAGAACAGAAGTTAAAATTCAAAATTAGTGATTTTGCAACCATTAATTCTACTAATTTAGAAGATATATAAATTAAATGTTAAAATATTCTTCTGGGAACACTCTCATTTACTCCTCTGGGATTTTGATGAAACTTTACATGATGGTATAGTTGGTAGTTAAAACAATCCCCTTGAAATATAATAGGCCTTAAATATATAAAACCCAGAAAAGTAAACCTGAAGATTCCCTGGTAAGTCAAAACCTATCAAAATAGCTATACTTTTAATGTGCAAAGTAGTCTTGTTGGTTTAAGATCCTGTATATTCATTGAATCTGAACAATCAATTATAATATATAAATGTCTCA
>NW_020537524.1:10000-21546 GCF_003426905.1 Ctenocephalides felis
AATAGTACAATCAAATGAAAGTAATTCGAAGTATGCATATTAATAAAAGTACTCACTTAGATTGAAAGCCGGCAAATATTATAACTTATTTTACTTTTACTTCGTCGTTTCTCGCTGGAACTACATAATACATGCATTTTTCTTGGTATTTCTTCATCGTTAAACAATGCACTTCGACAGCTTATTTGTTTTTTACTCTAACAAGCATTTATTATATTGTCTAGGTTATCTCTCCATGAAAAATTTATTACAATGGACGCCATGTTTGATTTACGTATCTGTCATATGTCAAATTCGATTTCAAAAAAAAAAAAAAAAAAAAAAAAAAAAAATAAGCGCGACCGGCGGCAGGGGCTCTAACTAAACTCGGGTTACAGACGTTTGTTCCGAGATTACCGGCCATGCCTCCTTGTATTTTGTTCATTTGACACCGGTTTTGACAGTTCTTCCGTTGTACAAAAGTTAAATAAAAAATACCTCCATAGATAAAAGAAGAGTATATATATGGATACTTCCATAGATTTTTTTTCAAAATGGCCTAGTAAGGTAGTGGCGCTAGTGCTCGAATAAAAATTAATGAAACTTCTTCGGTATCCTTTCTTCATTGTTTTGTCTTACTATGCGAACCTTGAAAATAACGGTTTGTCTTCTACTTGTCCAATCAAAGAATGCGTTTTTTGACATTTAAATTGAATGAAACATACAAATTGTTATCGAATCATTGTAACATGTAACACAGCTGATTCAAGTTTTATTGTTTCCATATAAATTATTCAAAAACTTCATACACACACTAACAATATAAGAGCAAGAGCACAAGTGTTCACTGTAAGTAAATTCTCTTGTTATGATATAGTTAATAATTATAATTAAACATGGTAAAAAGTGTTATTTGCTTTAGATGTTATCATTATTTTAATAATACTATTAATCTCTAGGATAGCAGAGATACAATGGCATCGGGTGGCCATAATATAGTATTTTATGATACCAGCAATTATAAACCTCTATGTGAATATGGAAGTTTCACAGAACCCGTTCATTCTATTGATTGGAGTTATGACTCCAAATATTTGCTAGTGGTTCCTTCCACAGGATGTTGTGAAATTGTGAGACCATATTTCTCAGAAGCCAAGGTTTTACAATGTATCAAAATTCATGGAGTAAAATCTGCCGTGTTTTTCAAAAATACTCACAGATTTATAGGCATGGGCTTCGGTAATGGCGATGTGCAAATATGGGATACAAAAAAGCAAGAGGTCAGCAAAACAATGGTTTCAACTCACGCCAATGTCAATTGTATTGATATTTCATTCAATGACAATTATATGAGTGTTGGTTGTGAAGATGGTCATATTAATTTATATGGGTTAACAACCAACAAGAGGATGCAGTCTCTAACCATAAACTCAACAAGCTGGTATATATACATTTAATACGTTTATAATATGCTATTTCATATCCTATCATATCAAGCACAAATATATATCATTTTTAATTTCTTCTCGTATTTAATTTGATATTGAATATTTGTTTTTATTTTTAGGCCTATAACATCACTAAAATATAGTAGTAGAGAACATGGAATGTTTGGTGCAACAAATGATCATGGTTTTGTAGCCATCTGGGACGTAGTAAAGCGTAAAAATCATTTATTTATTGCCAAAAATCATTCATCTATTGCATCTGGCATTGCTTTATCACCCATTAATACCAATTTTTTTGTTTCTGTTGGCTATGATCATTTAATTTGTATGTGTGATTTACGGACCAAGCAATCTGTTTGCAATCGTGAGTCACCATATGCTTTAACATCGGTTGACATGTCAAGTGATGGAATAATGATGATGTGTGGTCATAGGAAAGGAGGAATATTGATTTATGATTTACGGAATAATAAAGAACCTTTACTGAATTTATCAGAGCATACTGGAGTCGTATCATCAGTAGCATTTCAACATGCTGTAAGAGATAATAATAAAGAAAAAGGCCATGAAACTAGCATAGAACAAAATTTGTCATCGGACAATATAAGCATTGAAAAAGTCAGTACATCTGATGAACAACAAGATGATAGTTTTCTCAATCTTTTGGATGATATGAAAGAAAATACTTATGTATCTCCGAACATTTTACAAACTCCAGCCAAATGTGAAATAGATACTTTTATGAATGACCTAACTAGTCCCAAAGTAAGTGAACCAGATTTGTTGTTAAAAAATTTGACACCAAAGGAATGCCGAAACCTTAAATCGCCCAATATTAACTCTAATGAATATCTATCACCACTACCTTCAATAAATTATGAAACAGCTTCTAGAAATGAAATATTTAAATCTACACCAATTCCAGAAGAACTGAAAAAAGAAGAAGCTAAAGAATATTTAAATTGTGAAGTAAACAATGCTGATTATTTGGTTTTAAAAAATGAGGTTGAAGATATGAAAAAACATATGATGCAAATGATAGAAATGCACAAATCTAGCATGTTACGTTTGCACATGTTACTTTGCACGCAACATATAGAACTTATGAATAAACTTGATAGTGGATCGATAACTACAGATACAATGCAATTGAAAAAGGAAATAAAAAGATTACAAGATGAAAATGAAATTTTGAGTTATGAAAATGGAATTATGAGATCAGAACGAGATAAGTATTTATCAGAGCCAATTTCTTCAAATGGCATTGATGATTGATTTTAATTGCTTACATTGTTGTATTTTACTATAAATATTTTAAGCTAATCATAGTGATTAAATTGTTAATATATGTTATTTAATAACTGAAGGCATGTGTGCAAATCATTAAATTTTTCATGCTTTATTTATATTATAAATATTATTATATTTATATATACTGAAAAATAAATCAGAAATTTTGTTTTTGTTAAAATTATCTATACCTTTTTACTTTCATCTGTAAAAATCCTGGTTCATGGAAATCCTTGGCTTTCTCAGTTACAGTGGTCGCCATTATATACTTGTTTCACTAGTTTTGCATCACACGTTACACTTTTATGAAGCAACTAAATTTTTTTTATATGTGGATCCGATTCATATAATGGTCCAATGTTCGGAAAATTGACATTTGCAAAAGTTGTTTCTTGTTAATTTACTATTATAAACTGCATTTCAACTGAATTTTAATGGTTAAATCAAAGTCTGTCATAATAACTAGTTCGATTTTGATTGCTGAAAAGGCAGATTTGATAATTAAAATTTAGATAATTTTTATTTGAAACAACTATTGATGTAAAAAGATAATATATTGAATCAATAATAACTAAGGCTCTTCTTAACGTGACGTAATTTTATTCGATCGTGAATAAAATCATCCCAAAAATTAATATCATCTTTTTGTAACATATATTTTATGTCCACTGAATTATTTGTAATATCTACATATGCTTCGTTTTCACTGTACAGAGGCCAATGTGCAGTTTGCAATTCTGAGTCATATGGTCGACCCAATAATGCAAAAGTTGTCCAAGCAGAAGCAAGAAATTCAGAAGTATTCCGTTCGACTGTACCACTTTCATAACATTTAGCATGCTTTGGTTTAAACAAATATTGTACATCGTCCGCATGGCATGTACCTATAAATTATTTAAAATAAACATGTAAATATATACGCGTATATGTTTAGCGCACATTTCATTTTTATAAACTTTGATTAATGCTTTTTATTTGAACACTTCTCACAAGGGGGCGTGATAGGCTTTTTAAAGATTTTTACACCCCCCCTCCCTCTCGGTTATACGTGGTGATTTTAAAAATTACCTCCCCCTCCAAACATCACTTGTATGATTCAGTACTTTTTAAGAAATCGCTAGCTGAATTGATGTTGGTTTTCAATTTAACTTTTGATTATAAAAAAGTGCCTTGAACCCGATCATATCTCAATCAATTTAAAATTAATTTTGTACTCTAGAGTAAACAGCTGTTTAGTATTGAGCAGGCTTGCAACGAATAGTATATTCGGCAAAATGCCGAATACCGAATATTCGGCATGCTCCAGAGACCGAATACCGAATATTCGGCAACTATTCGGCAGGTTTTTGGCGCCTGTATGAATGTAATTACTATTCAGTAGTTGTTATATTACTAAAATGCTACATGTTTATTTAAGTTTTTGCCTAAATTTGCAACTACTATACGGTTACTCTTTGTCATTTAGAATTATTGTCATCATTTATACTATTCGGCCGAATACCGAAATAAAAGGAAAATAAATGGTAAAATCATGAATAAAGCGATTCTTTACATATATGTAAATGTATTTCTTAAACATTTAATATTTTTCTTTATAAACTCAATATTTTTTTTTTTATATATTAGGAATGCTAATCGCAATAAAATATATAAAAAATGATCAAAAATATTTATATATTTTAGAAAGCCAATAATAGCTCTTTATTTGGAAATGCTTATATTGAGTATAATGAATGACTTTACTGTATTGATACAATACATGTGTTTAACCATTAAATGATTCATATTAAATAAAAATAATAATAATAAAAATTAAATAATAATAAATATAAATAAATAAAGTAACTTGTGAATATTCAGAAAAAAGTTCTTTGCGTATTCATTTGTAATCTCAGAAGTCGATAAAGTTTAAAATTATATATACAATAACAAAATCATTTCTTCATATCATATTATGTAAACTAAACACTTCCAAAGACAGATCCATCGCGAACTCTTTATCGCTTAAAAGATAAAACACCAACAATGAGCGGCGGCGTCGCCTTTGATTTTAACTATTCAGTATTCGGCCGAATAGTTAGTTTATATTCTGTATTCGGCCGAATATTTGGTGCAAGCCTCGTATAGAGTTATAATCAGATTAACGAACATTTTTTCGTCAGTATTTTCGTAAAAAATCCTGAACTGATTTCAAAAATTCAAAAACCTTTCGAATAATATTGAAATAAGAATGCATTGGTCAAGCCTATGCATAATTAACTGTTTTTTTTGTACTAGTTTAAAATATGGTTTTAAAATTACGATTTGAAACTATAAATTTTATAACAAATTTAATATTGGAGTTCAGAAAACAGAAAAAATAAAAAGTTACTTTCAATACTAACCTGGAACATTTCCGCACATAACAGCCTTAAAAACATTATTTTTGGCGTCAACAGCAAATCTATACAGATACACAGGCCCGTCATGAGATCGTGCTGTCCTTATAGCAGCATGCACAAATAATTTATCAGAGAGAAGCTGAGAAATAATAGATAGAATTACAAACATAATTTTGTTATAATGTAAAATGAAATAATGCTAATATATATGCGTTATATTCAAAATTCTTAAGATACAGAGTTGTGCGTTCAGCGCTTTTATATACCAAAGAAAAGTAAATAAGTAAATATAATATATATATATAATATATATAATATAATTATAATTAGTTACTTGTTGTGGATTATATTTTATAAAGGACTGATTTGATTCAAATATTGAGAGCTCATAATACTAGGCGCGCTGTGCTATTAAAATGTTGTCCATTGTCTTAACTCTTGCCACATTAAAACTCTCTATAATATTATATAATGATGTATATTTATAATAGGCAAATTTTACTTACCTTATATACATATCTATATTTTCAATATTCGGCTCAGAATTACTGAAATAATGTTTTTAATATCGTTGGCTAATTCCTTAGTTAATGCCTCTTGAACATTCAAGTTAAGTTCTTGTGGCAAAAGACACGTAAAGTCTCCAAGACTTGAAAAAATCGTCGGATTGTTCATAGTCTCTAAACATTGGGAATCGTACATATAAAACTACAAAAGTTAAAAAAAAGTATACTAGTATGCAATATTATATCAAGGAATTTTACATTACCTTGTATAACAGAAGAGCCTCGTGTGATGTAATTCCTGTGATGAATGGCATGCCCAATCCCCAACCCCAACCTTTCTTTCTTTTGTAGCAAGTTCTAACGGATGTGCTGGATATAAATGGATGGATATAAACGGATGTGCTAAATATAATAAAACCCAGAAAAGTAAACCTGAAGATTCCCTGGTAAGTCAAAACCTATCAAAATAGCTATACTTTTAATGTGCAAAGTAGTCTGTTGGTTTAAGATCCTGTATATTCATTGAATCTGAACAATCAATTATAATATATAATGTCTCATCATTCCCAATCTTGAATGGCCAACTCGTGCTGCCTGTCGCTGCCTTTTTGCTTTCTGTATGATGTCTGCAATAGATCCTTCCACCAAACCATCATCATCTTCTTTAATTGCCTCCCTTAAAAAATATAAATGTAACTCCAGTCTTTATCTGTATTGAATATGCAGTAGCAATAAAATGCTTACCAAGTCTTTTCATATCCAGACTCCCACCGATATTCTTTGGATCTTCTTCATCAGCCATTCTTGAGCAATGAATTTATATGGCACACTAATAGTAAGCTTACAATTTGTACCTAAATTTCTATATTAGTGTTCCAGTCAATATTATCATAGATACGAACTTATTATATATTTTCTAGCCCAAATATTCTAAAATTATATTATATACACAGAAGCCATTCAAAATACTGTATTTTGTTCATTTGACACCGGTTTGACAGTTCTTCCGTTGTACAAAAGTTAAATAAAAAATACCTCCATAGATAAAAGAAGAGTATATATATGGATACTTCCATAGATTTTTTTTCAAAATGGCCTAGTAAGGTAGTGGCGCTAGTGCTCGAATAAAAATTAATGAAACTTCTTCGGTATCCTTTCTTCATTGTTTTGTCTTACTATGCGAACCTTGAAAATAACGGTTTGTCTTCTACTTGTCCAATCAAAGAATGCGTTTTTTGACATTTAAATTGAATGAAACATACAAATTGTTATCGAATCATTGTAACATGTAACACAGCTGATTCAAGTTTTATTGTTTCCATATAAATTATTCAAAAACTTCATACACACACTAACAATATAAGAGCAAGAGCACAAGTGTTCACTGTAAGTAAATTTCTCTTGTTATGATATAGTTAATAATTATAATTAAACATGGTAAAAAGTGTTATTTGCTTAGATGTTATCATTATTTTAATAATACTATTAATCTCTAGGATAGCAGAGATACAATGGCATCGGGTGGCCATAATATAGTATTTTATGATACCAGCAATTATAAACCTCTATGTGAATATGGAAGTTTCACAGAACCCGTTCATTCTATTGATTGGAGTTATGACTCCAAATATTTGCTAGTGGTTCCTTCCACAGGATGTTGTGAAATTGTGAGACCATATTTCTCAGAAGCCAAGGTTTTACAAAGTATCAAAATTCATGGAGTAAAATCTGCCGTGTTTTTCAAAAATACTCACAGATTTATAGGCATGGGCTTCGGTAATGGCGATGTGCAAATATGGGATACAAAAAAGCAAGAGGTCAGCAAAACAATGGTTTCAACTCACGCCAATGTCAATTGTATTGATATTTCATTCAATGACAATTATATGAGTGTTGGTTGTGAAGATGGTCATATTAATTTATATGGGTTAACAACCAACAAGAGGATGCAGTCTCTAACCATAAACTCAACAAGCTGGTATATATACATTTAATACGTTTATAATATGCTATTTCATATCCTATCATATCAAGCACAAATATATATCATTTTTAATTTCTTCTCGTATTTAATTTGATATTGAATATTTGTTTTTATTTTTAGGCCTATAACATCACTAAAATATAGTAGTAGAGAACATGGAATGTTTGGGTGCAACAAATGATCATGGTTTTGTAGCCATCTGGGACGTAGTAAAGCGTAAAAATCATTTATTTATTGCCAAAAATCATTCATCTATTGCATCTGGCATTGCTTTATCACCCATTAATACAATTTTTTTGTTTCTGTTGGCTATGATCATTTAATTTGTATGTGTGATTTACGGACCAAGCAATCTGTTTGCAATCGTGAGTCACCATATGCTTTAACATCGGTTGACATGTCAAGTGATGGAATAATGATGATGTGTGGTCATAGGAAAGGAGGAATATTGATTTATGATTTACGGAATAATAAAGAACCTTTACTGAATTTATCAGAGCATACTGGAGTCGTATCATCAGTAGCATTTCAACATGCTGTAAGAGATAATAATAAAGAAAAAGGCCATGAAACTAGCATAGAACAAAATTTGTCATCGGACAATATAAGCATTGAAAAAGTCAGTACATCTGATGAACAACAAGATGATAGTTTTCTCAATCTTTTGGATGATATGAAAGAAAATACTTATGTATCTCCGAACATTTTACAAACTCCAGCCAAATGTGAAATTGATACTTTTATGAATGACCTAACTAGTCCCAAAGTAAGTGAACCAGATTTGTTGTTAAAAAATTTGACACCAAAGGAATGCCGAAACCTTAAATCGCCCAATATTAACTCTAATGAATATCTATCACCACTACCTTCAATAAATTATGAAACAGCTTCTAGAAATGAAATATTTAAATCTACACCAATTCCAGAAGAACTGAAAAAAGAAGAAGCTAAAGAATATTTAAATTGTGAAGTAAACAATGCTGATTATTTGGTTTTAAAAAATGAGGTTGAAGATATGAAAAAAACATATGATGCAAATGATAGAAATGCACAAATCTAGCATGTTACGTTTGCACATGTTACTTTGCACGCAACATATAGAACTTATGAATAAACTTGATAGTGGATCGATAACTACAGATACAATGCAATTGAAAAAGGAAATAAAAAGATTACAAGATGAAAATGAAATTTTGAGTTATGAAAATGGAATTATGAGATCAGAACGAGATAAGTATTTATCAGAGCCAATTTCTTCAAATGGCATTGATGATTGATTTTAATTGCTTACATTGTTGTATATTTACTATAAATATTTTAAGCTAATCATAGTGATTAAATTGTTAATATATGTTATTTAATAACTGAAGGCATGTGTGCAAATCATTCAATTTTGCATGCTTTATTTATATTATAAATATTATTATATTTATATATACTGAAAAATAAATCAGAAATTTTGTTTTTGTTAAAATTATCTAACCTTTTTACTTTCATCTGTAAAAATCCTGGTTCATGGAAATCCTTGGCTTTCTCAGTTACAGTGGTCGCCATTATATACTTGTTTCACTAGTTTTGCATCACACGTTACACTTTTATGAAGCAACTAAATTTTTTTTATATGTGGATCCGATTCATATAATGGTCCAATGTTCGGAAAATTGACATTTGCAAAATGTTTCTTGTTAATTTACTATTATAAACTGCATTTCAACTGAATTTTAATGGTTAAATCAAAGTCTGTCATAATAACTAGTTCGATTTTGATTGCTGAAAAGGCAGATTTGATAATTAAAATTTAGATAATTTTTATTTGAAACAACTATTGATGTAAAAAGATAATATATTGAATCAATAATAACTAAGGCTCTTCTTAACGTGACGTAATTTTATTCGATCGTGAATATAAATCATCCCAAAAATTAATATCATCTTTTGTAACATATATTTTATGTCCACTGAATTATTTGTAATATCTACATAAGCTTCGTTTTCACTGTACAGAGGCCAATGTGCAGTTTGCAATTCTGAGTCATATGGTCGACCCAATAATGCAAAAGTTGTCCAAGCAGAAGCAAGAAATTCAGAAGTATTCCGTTCGACTGTACCACTTTCATAACATTTAGCATGCTTTGGTTTAAACAAATATTGTACATCGTCCGCATGGCATGTACCTATAAATTATTTAAAATAAACATGTAAATATATACGCGTATATGTTTAGCGCACATTTCATTTTTATAAACTTTGATTAATGCTTTTTATTTGAACACTTCTCACAAGGGGGCGTGATAGGCTTTTAAAGATTTTTACACCCCCCCTCCCTCTCGGTTATACGTGGTGATTTTAAAAATTACCTCCCCCCTCCAAACATCACTTGTATGATTCAGTACTTTTTAAGAAATCGCTAGCTGAATTGATGTTGGTTTTCAATTTAACTTTTGATTATAAAAAAGTGCCTTGAACCCGATCATATCTCAATCAATTTAAAATTAATTTTGTACTCTAGAGTAAACAGCTGTTTAGTATTGAGCAGGCTTGCAACGAATAGTATATTCGGCAAAATGCCGAATACCGAATATTCGGCATGCTCCAGAGACCGAATACCGAATATTCGGCAACTATTCGGCAGGTTTTTGGCGCCTGTATGAATGTAATTACTATTCAGTAGTTGTTATATTACTAAAATGCTACATGTTTATTTAAGTTTTTGCCTAAATTTGCAACTACTATACGGTTACTCTTTGTCATTTAGAATTATTGTCATCATTTATACTATTCGGCCGAATACCGAAATAAAAGGAAAATAAATGGTAAAATCATGAATAAAGCGATTCTTTACATATATGTAAATGTATTTCTTAAACATTTAATATTTTTCTTTACTCAAACTCAATATTTTTTTTTTATATATTAGGAATGCTAATCGCAATAAAATATATAAAAAATGATCAAAAATATTTTATATTTTTAGAAAGCCAATAATAGCTCTTTATTTGGAAATGCTTATATTGAGTATAATGAATGACTTTACTGTATTGATACAATACATGTGTTTAACCATTAAATGATTCATATAAATAAAAATAATAATAATAAAAATTAAATAATAATAAATAATAAATAAATAAAGTAACTTGTGAATATTCAGAAAAAAGTTCTTTGTATTCATTTGTAATCTCAGAAGTCGATAAAGTTTAAATTATTATATATACAATAACAAAATCATTTCTTCATATCATATTATGTAAAAACTAAACACTTCCAAAGACAGATCCATCGCGAACTCTTTATCGCTTAAAAGATAAAACACCAACAATGAGCGGCGGCGTCGCCTTTGATTTTAACTATTCAGTATTCGGCCGAATAGTTAGTTTATATTCTGTATTCGGCCGAATATTTGGTGCAAGCCTCGTATAGAGTTATAATCAGATTAACGAACATTTTTTCGTCAGTATTCGTTCGTAAAAAATCCTGAACTGATTTCAAAAATTCAAAAACCTTTCGAATAATATTGAAATAAGAATGCATTGGTCAAGCCTATGCATAATTAACTGTTTTTTTTGTACTAGTTTAAAATATGGTTTTAAAATTACGATTTGAAACTATAAATTTTATAACAAATTTAATATTGGAGTTCAGAAAACAGAAAAAATAAAAAGTTACTTTCAATACTAACCTGGAACATTTCCGCACATAACAGCCTTAAAAACATTATTTTTGGCGTCAACAGCAAATCTATACAGATACACAGGCCCGTCATGAGATCGTGCTGTCCTTATAGCAGCATGCACAAATAATTTCATCAGAGAGAAGCTGAGAAAATTGATAGAATTACAAACATAATTTTTGTTATAATGTAAATGAAATAATGCTATATGATATATGCGTTATATTCAAAATTCTTGAGATACAGAGTTGTGCGTTCAGCGCTTTTATATACCAAAGAAAAGTAAAA